>NC_090929.1:587623996-587726496 GCF_040938575.1 Ambystoma mexicanum
TATTTCACCCCTGCATGATAACACAGGAAACCAGGGCACATAAATAAATACCAGAGCTGAATTTATAGGTCATTGAGATTAAAGAGTAAAATAAAACAGCACATGTAATGCGAGAAAGAGATATGTGCCTTGTTCACCTGTCAATCCGAAACTCACACTCTGTTAGAATTATACAATGTGGTTACAATTCCAGCAGCAATATTTAGCACATGCTTTGCTCTCTCCCACCCCAGGCGATGATCTCGCTAGAAGTTCAGAGAATTACTGTAGCACTCTCTCCCACCGTTTACTTGGAAGAGAACACTACGCAACGACCTTGAGCCACTTAACTCTGTAAGTGATAACTTCTATTATGTGCAGTTATTATTTTTGGCAACGAATTCCACATTGAGAAATAAACTTTGCTTCAGTATAATGAGGAGCAAACAGACTTTGGGATGCCTGATACGTAGAAACCCATGCAAAATCAATATCTACACTTGTGATCTCAAGGCTACGTGCACCTCAATTATACTTTTCATGCTCACCTAGAAGATGTCTGGTTCAGCGTGTGCCTTGACACAGCAAGGTTAAGGACTCCACCTCAGGTTGGCTGTTGTGAAACATCCCCAACTTGGCCCTGTGGGCAGCGCTCACACTGGATCTTCCTTTCTCTGCCTTCTCCTCTTCATGCTTAGGATAGTTCACAAAGTCACAGAACCACCACCCTTTGTCTATCACCCTAAAGAACATGATTATTACGAGCTGCTTGGAATGGCAGCCAAACGGATGAGTTTCATTATTCCAATTTTGCAAACTTAACAATGGGGTCATTTCAAGCCACATGAAGACAGCAAAACAGATCTACTTTTCATGTTTATTCTTCCTGCATTTCGAATTAACTTATCAGAGCACAAATGCCTGACTATTCAGTTATCAATCTGCACCAATGTTTGTACAAAACAGTCATGAACTGATTTGCTCTGAATGTTAATAGGGAGTATGTTATAAGTTAGATGGATGAGATAAATTAGTATATCTTAGTCTTATGGTCACAACAATTCAGTCCATGACTGTGAAATGGAGTAAAATCCCTGTTGTGCAGCATCAAATTCGAATTCATACAAGATTCAGCCTGAGTCTCACAGCTGAGTCTCATGCTCTTGCTCACTACTGGGATCAATCACTTATCCTTGTTGAAATGTGGAGCCCCAGCTAAAATGTGGAGTCACTGTTGAAATTCGGAGTCACCTCTCCCTACAGGCCCCACTAGCCAGCTCCAGTACAGCCTATGAGGGAACAGCCTGGCACCCAACAACCCCCAACGCCACAACGCCGCCAAGTGAGGAAGGGAAACAGGGGGTGCAGGAACAGCCCATCCAAAAACACCCTAGCTACACCCTGCCATTATGCTCCAAAGGTCCTGGGGGGAGGTGTTCGAAGCCCTGCAGGATACTGCTTGCAGACCCATGCCCTGCTATGTTTAGTCACACATCACAAGTAAGGAAACATTGTGCAGTTGTAAGACCAGGACTGTGGCCTGTAGCAGAACCCACAGCACGGACAATCTAAGGGAACGCTGGACAGGGAGTGATGTTAGTAGTTTGCAACATAGTCCATGTTTTCAGGCGGCAGAACACCATAGGGGAAAATGGAAGCAAGTCTGAGAATAACACCACTACCATTAGTATGCCAAAGGTCACAACACACCCTGCCCTCCTACAGGAGATCATGCAGCGTGCCTACAACGTGCTTGTGGTCATTCTGACAAATTCTCTACAGGCACCAACATCAGGTAATCTTCAATACCCTTAGACACAAACCTGAGAGGTAGCAGGGACCAGAATCCTTGCTGCTGGGAGACCCCTGCAACACCCGTTGGGCCAGTGCCACTTACATCTACATGGGGCGCGACCGCCCCGGGTCAAGCCACTGCACCAGGGACCTGCTCCACGGGCCCAACAGAGCATTCCTAGTAAGGCTCACCAGACCACCGCCTGGGGTGTGAAATGCTCCGTGCCACACCGACCCACAACGGGGAACCACTCCACGGACCCGGTGGACCACACCAGCATGCGAGGGGATCCTCAACCATCGCACCAAGCTATGCAGGGACGTCAGGAGACCAGGGCCCAAGGCCTGTGCTCAACGCGGTGACCCTGCTAAGCAAGGAAACCCTGGAGCCGATGCCACAGCCCACAGCTCCAGCTGTGCAGGGGTCATCCAGGCACAGGACTGAAGAACATATCCCCCCCAGGCTATGCCCAGTGGTGGACTGGTCTATAGGGACCTCTGGAGATTTCCCGGTGGGACTCTGCAACCTGGGCCTCTTTTGTGTGGTATTTCCAAATGTTCTCATGAGAAAAGCATTGGGCTTGCTGAAAATGTGTCAAATGGGGCCACTTTGAAAATCATTTCCAGGGCCTCTTTTGGCACCAATAATTATTTCCAGGGCCTCTTTTAGTTCCCAGTCCACCCCTGGCTATGCCCAGGGATAGAAGAGCGGAACACCACTCCAAGGCAAACCCTGCCAAAGGCAGGAACAAGAAAAAAACTGTTGTGGCTTGAGGAGGTGGGCTCTTATGCCCGCAGCAGGAGGTGGAGCTAGAGGGGAAAAGAATAGAAAGTAAAAAGGGGTTTCTGTGGAAGGTGGGACACCTCAACGATTAGAGCTGGGATGAGGAAGAGGAACGTGGAGGTAATGCTAATTATTACGTCTTTTTGGGAACAATTACCCTTGCTTGCCAGTCCTGATCTAACAAACTATTCCACCCACGTATGACCATAGACACAAATCCTAAAACATACTTGATTATACCAGAATGCCCTATTCTTCTCTCAATTGACATCTCCCCCAACAACGACATGTCCCATAATGCACCTGACTGGAAGGGGGGGGGCGGTGATCCACAGGTGACACGGTGATCTCTGCAGTCCGCCCTGTTCTATACCTATTAGTCCTCCTTTGCAGATTTTTATTGGTTGAGGGCTATGGGGCGGTGCTTGAGGAGATGGGACGCTGCCGAGTGGCAGCCACTTTCAGGGAAGGCAAGAGGAAATGGCTAGCCAATAGAGAACCGAATGATTGGCTTCCTCCTTCTGTCTCTCCACCTTGTCACATGATTCTGTCATGGAAGGAAACACACTTAACAACCCATGGAAACTGGTGCAGATTCTCCTGGCACTGTGTAGCCGTGCTTTGGCTACCTGAAGCCCTTTTCTTTCCTTTTTATATCTTTATTTTTTCGAATGAAATACCGCTGGCTGACTTCAGCCAGTCCTAATAAAGCATAGAGCTCCCAAGTTGTGACATGTCTAGTTTGAGTGGCCCAGCCTGCCCTGTTTTTTTTTTTCTTTACATTCAGGGCTTGTGGTTCTGCATTAATAATATGAACAACATAACTGCAAGTACCAGAATGCAAAGAAGGAAGTAAATGCGTTGCTCTTGCCTGAGATAGGGCAATCTGAGAAACTATCGGTGGCTGAGGCGCCACACACACGCAACAATTAACCCCGCCGAGCATTTCCGAAAGAAAGGTATATTTAAAATTACAAGTGAACCGTGTCGTTCATCTCATTTGGGCCAATCATGCACAAGCTTCAACAAAAATGGAACAATTCCATTTTGTCGTATTTTTTTCTCGGGTTACGGAATTGAAAACATACTTGACGAATAGGTCGTTTCACACTGACGTGTGAGACTTTGTAAACTATGAGTTATCGTTTCCGTTCTCGTCATCAGAAATCCAGCAAAGTAAATTACAAGTCAAATCGTAAGGCACTGAGTACACCAAGCTAACCCCTGTCTTATACATTTTAAAAGTGGAGGTAAATGTGTTTATTTAATTCATTGTGGCGGAATCAGCAAAAATTGCCTGTGACGGTTTTGTGGTTTACAGAGTAACGTTTTAGCGGAAACTTGTGTTGCCTCAGGCATCCATTGATGCAGCACTGCCCTCGTGTGGCCAATATTAATAAGACATCCTTAATATCTTAACCAGCACATCAACTGTATATTTATGCTGGCATCTCTCTAAATATGTCTGTTTTGGAACTGTTAATGGATCACACAAACCAGTTCCTTCCGAGCAGTTGGGCTGTGGCGAAGCCAATGCTCTTTGTTGTGGGTGTGTCACCCAAACTTGTAGATTAGAATA
This sequence comes from Ambystoma mexicanum, assembly GCF_040938575.1. Taxonomy (NCBI): domain Eukaryota; kingdom Metazoa; phylum Chordata; class Amphibia; order Caudata; family Ambystomatidae; genus Ambystoma; species Ambystoma mexicanum. The sequence goes on from NC_090929.1 coordinate 587,628,133, forward strand.
ATGCGGTCGGATATAGTGCAATTCTTTTTAATTGATTGCATGCGTTTTAATCAGATGGATTTCCACGCGAAGTTAATTTCAACATTACTAAAGCTCATACAAAATGAAAAATAATATAAATTAATCACCTGGTCTTTACATAATTAAAGCAATAATCACCTTTTCTTTACATAGTTAAAGAAATAGTTGTTTAAAACGTATTTAGTATGTTATTGCGTAAGTACATCAGTGCCTTAGTCAGTGCTTTTGTATGTGCAGTCTGACTGCCGGCGAGGACTAGAGTTGACACCCCTGGTTAGACCCTGAACTGAATCTACAGTTAAGGTGCTGCAGTGTAGTTGGGCACAGAGTAACTTCTTTGAGAAACAAATGTGTTTTCTAATAAAGATTATGCTAGATGATCCTGCCAGAGACTATTGCCCCAGTGGAAGGTCCTGTGAGTAACACATCTAAAAACAGACTGATGCAGCATCCTGGGTAGTACTTTCAGGTAAGCCTCCCTGCTTTATTTTGGCTCTATAGAAAAAAGGTTATTCACAGCATATTCAAATGCTACAGTTTCTGAACAAATCATCACTTCAAATCCATTGTTCTTGCATCGTATACTAATGGATTATTTATAAGAGCTCCCACATATGACATATGATTCAAATAATTTAGGGTCATTACAACTTTGCGGTGTGGAATTAACGTGCCGGTATTACTGTATACGCCATGATTCTGCTCCAGTACAAATTTGCTGGTAGGGTGGAGGAATTACCTCCAGCTTAGAGCTGGAGGTAATTCCAACACCCTACTGGCAGACAATGGGCCTCATTATGAGTCAGGCGGCAGCCGTGCCGGTAAAACCAGCAGGCTGCCGCCAGACTCGTGCATTTTTCCAGCGCCTGGCTCCACGGAAACTCTGGGGTATTACGACCTCAATGTTCCTGGAAGTCAGGCACTGGAAAAAGTTAGGACTCAATGGGAATGGGGATGATGGAAGCACCATGCTGGTGCTTCCCGGAAATTGCGCAGGGGGTTGCCATTCCGTCCGCCAGGTGTGGCGGTTTGGATGGCAGACGCCCACAGACTCGGAGTGTGCTGGTCCGGTAACAATGGTGCTGGTAGGCTTACCGGCACTGTTGTTATCGGACCGGCACATTCGTAATGAGGCCCAATAGCTGATATTACCGGCACCGGTATTAGAGGTGCTGATAACACCGGAAAATCCCCCATGGAGTCCTATGGGACTCTGTGGAATGGGGATTTACCACCCTTAATGGCATTCATAATCCAGCTGCAATTCCATAACACTGAGTGCCAGTAACAGTATTACCATTTGCCGGATTTACCAGCAGGATACCGGCAAAGTTGTATTTACTTTAATTGTGTCCGTAATGTGGACAACCAAATAAGAGCTTGGAAAAATCAGATGGTTTAACTCACTGAAAAAAGGCAGTGTACTGAATGCCCTACTTTTTGTTGCAAGACACCCTCAAAACCATTTATGAAAATATGCAATTATGTCTGCTATGACCACGCTTTTCAGCATAATTGTTTAATAAATGTAATGTTCACTTTATTTTAAGGAACCGCTATAGTAGTCAAAGCGCTGCTTCAAAGCGCTCAAGATGAATGCCAGGTTAGTGAGGTGGTTGGGGACATGAGGGAGGAATGAGTGGACTGTGGGCAGCAGCATGCTGACTGCAACAGAATTCAGTCCCCTTCTGGGCTTCATGGTGTCTGATTCCAAGCACAGGAATAGAGGGAGAGGGTTGCTGAGGAAGGGGGGGGGCTTGATTAGACATCCCAGACAGGTCTACTTCATAGAATGAATGATATGATATGGCATTCATAACTGCATAACTGTGGGATGTTCTGACCCACTAGGCCCTGCCCTGCAACATCACTGTGTGCTGTTTACCTCAGAAACAACAGGATGGCCGCCAAAAAGCTATATGCGCTAAAAATATCTGAGAAGTGCGCAGGGAATCCTGAAAAATAGGCCACCAATCCATTTTCCCTGTGTCAGTGATGGAACCGGAGACCACACTACCAAAACCTGTCATTGGGCTGCCCACAGAGTGAAATGGAAATACCTCAAAAGGTAGGGCTTCATTGCCAGGAAGACACAGAAGTGCTTTAAAATCCGTTTTTCCTTGGCTGTGGAAAGTGCAAAATCATGGTTCCCAAACATCAGAAAAGATCCAACATCCTTGTTGGGTGTTAAACACACTTTATTTAAAGAATCCACCTAAGCACAATGTCAGGAGAAGCACATTTTATCACAAGAAAATCCACATTCAAAAAGGTACTTGCCCGGAAAATCGGTCAGATATGGGCGCAGTACCACCGCTCGCCTGTGTCAGAGCTGTCATTTACTTATACTGTTAGTTAAACTTGTACATTAAGATCAAATTGTGGAAAAGAAGAGACTTCCCATCAAAAACAATGTAGGTTGCTAAAATTCAATCTCTGTGTTTGAAAAAGACTGGAATTATGAGATCTGTGGGTATATTTGTTGAAAATGTAAGTTTATATAGAAAAGACAATTTTAAACAAGGGGTTTTAAAAGTGAACTAATGTTAGCCATAGTACTTCAAAAGCTCATTCCACAATTTGCCCCAAACAAATGCATCTTCCCCCTGCTCTCTGCTCAGGAACTGTCATTGAGTTGTTAATGGAGGTGGGAGGAGATTTTGGCCTGTTGCTCTGAGGAGAGACAAATTGACTCCCTTGATTGAAAAGATATGCAGATTCAACTGTCAACAGAAAACAACTGCCAGCAAGAAGCGAGCCTGGGAGTGCTCTGTTCCAGCCAAACCTTGGGGGCGGGGCCAGACAGATATGTGTATCTTGACCCACAAGAAAATATCTTTTTGGAAAAGACTCACAGAGAACTGTGCCAAATTTATAAAAATATGTAAATATAGTGTTGTTAAAATGAAATTTTTGCTCACATTTTGAAACTACTCTGAACCCTGCGCGTTGTTCAGAGACAGGACTACCAAAATGTTAATGTTGTAGCAATTGTGATAATGCTAGAAATACGAAACTTCACAGGATTATGCCTAGATGTCATGCGCATGTATGGAGAAAAATGTGGACAGATCTGACACTGGTTATCCCACCAAAAGTGCAAAAAATTGTCAATTTTGAACCAAAGCTTGCACTAAAATGAAACTCTGACGGATACGTGCTCTACTAAATCTGTGAATTGAATATGTATTATTAGCAAGTTGGTGATATTGTAAATATGATTTATGTGAAAATAGATTTACTGTACTGAAACAAAGGGGAGGTACTCCCTGGACTGTAAAATGCAGCATCACTATGACACTAGATTTCCTTCTCAAATCAGGAGAGGGGAGATATTCTAACCAATAGGATTCCTAGAGGGTGTGCTTAGTATCATTGAGCCTACCCATCCCTTTGGGAAATACATAAAAAGGGACAGTTTAGGACCTAGAGACAGACAGATTCACCCCTCAATTGACTTTCTGGCGAAGCACTCTGCAGGAGAACCCAGATCCAAGACTCCAGAACTTTGAAAGCAGAGAGGCCCAATTCCAAAGCTGAACCCTTCTCAGCTTGGCCTTTAAAATCTTGTAACCTGATTTTAACCCCAGACGTCCAAGGGGCACACCAAAAATTCAACAGCCTGGCTGTGCTGATTCTGCTTCATGCCAGGAACTCTTGCTAAAACCCAGAGATCCAAACCAGTAGAGGAGTGCTCTAACCAGATAGCTCTAAACCAGAACCAACCCGTCAGATCCAGTTGAGAGGCTGTGCAGGGACCAGAGTCCCGTGCTGAGTGTAGAACCGAGTGCCTGAATCCTGTCTGGTGGGCTAGCACAATTCCAGTCCAGAACTCCCTGACCAGATCCTGATGGGCCTATTCCAAAACCATAGTTGTGAGTATCTATAGCATAGAATTGTCCGGAGCCAACCTCTTATCTTTAAGTAATCCAATCCAACCCATTCTATCATATCCAGAACTGCATTGTAGAACCTTTCTTGTTTTCTGAATCTTTTCCTCATCCATGTAGTCCTTTGATAATTGTAGTGATAAATTTATCTTTGCTCTAATATATTTGCTGAGAAAGACAAGTGTCTTGGCGGAAAAAAATCAGAGCAGAGGCGCCGCTGTTCTGGTGGCTGTCCGTTGGGTATCTTGCATCTTCATAGCCTCTTCAGTGTAAAAAATATCTGTTTGTAATTTCAAAAGCGCATCTTTCATTTGGAAATCTTGACTCTTTCTGAGAAAAACAACCTCTAATAAAGCCTTCATAACTTCTGAACCATACATGCTAGAAATTGAAGTGTCAAATTGAAGCTAACATCCTCAGCTTTCAAACAAATCTAAAACCGCTTTCCAACTCCTTACAGTATTGCCGCAATCCTGTTTCTCGTGCGCTGAAAAGTTTGCCGCAAATCTGTGTTAGCGCAATTTTAACACGTGTAAAACAGCTATTCTTTGCATCTGACCTCAGAATTCAGTTTCCCATATGCTAGTTATTCAATCATCATTGCTAGTGTTTACCTGAAACTATATAAAATGGCTCCCACTAGTTTTGAATCCAATTTAGAGAATTAAATTAATTTTTCAGTGTTTTCCCCATTCATTCAAAACTACATTAAAAAGCATTTGACCTGTTTTGAAATCATTCCTGTTTCTCTCTGCTTGCTGGAGTGAACTGGGATTGAAACTGCATTGGTTGAGATTGTATATTCCTGAAACATGTTTTCTCTCCTTCCATATCTTTATCTTGCATATTGGGGGCGATTGAGTAGTATCAGGGGGAAAGAGTGACATTGCATTTGATTGAACCCATGTCAAGTATTATTCTATGCTACATTGTCTTCTTATCCATACTCATTCTGATTAAAGAGATTGTTGATGGCTGTGATATCACCCAGGGTGATCATTGTATAAATATTAATAGTGTGATATCTAGATATTGTTCAAAATTCATAAAAGTGTGATATATATCTTGTTCAATTTCTTAAAATAAATCTATTAACTTTGCAAAACAACCTGCTTCTTGGTTCAGTGAGACGGGGATTCAAAGAGAGGGGCATGATATAAGGGTACATCATTCAGAAATAAAATAACTTATAGACAAAAACATATAGTTAAGGGTTCCAACTGCGCATCACATTGGCGTGCCGGGTTGAAATCACTTACAAGATTGGGGGCTCGTAGCGAGATTTCTAAATTAGATATACCACTTGTGACAGTCTAATACAGTGTGCTAACTGACAGGGTACATAAATCCTGTTGGGCTACCACACTGTGAAAAGCATCCCTCAAAAGGGAACGCTCTAAGGAATCGGTCTGTTTTGCAAAAATAAAAGAAAACTTCTGTAAGTCAGGAAGGAAATTAATATTTCCAGAATGGCGACTTTGGTAGAGATGATATAGCTAAAGAGCACCTATTGCATACATTATTTGTAAGGGGTGAACGGACAGAGCAGGATCAGAATGTGTGGTTGCAGGCAATCACAGAACAGATCACTGCAACAGGGTTAGATATATGGCAAGATCAGGGTCCATTATATATGGCACTGAGTGAACTACATATGGCCCCTATGGCAAAGGAAGAGAAAAACAAGATTGCCAAAATAGCGGCATATCTATACCTATGTATTGGAGCAATACAGGATAAATATGCCGAGGGCCATGATCTGGCAAACAGGCAACTACAAGCATTAGAAAAGGCCCAAACTGATCTGGACTCTTCTGAGCAGAGGTTGCAGAGGAGGCAGGAGTCAGAAAATGAAAGTAGGCAGTACATGATCAAAATAAAAGAGGACATGGGTATCCTGCAGCAGGAAAAGGCAGATCAGGATACCAGAATGCTGGCCCTGCAGAAGGAGTACCAAGAAAGTTTGGACTCCCTACTGCAGAGCCAGAAAAAGCTGGATCAACAAATACATTTCAACAGGGCACGCTTAGAGCAGGTAGTCACCCTGCAAAGCCACCCAGACAGAGAGAAAGAGGAGAGCAATAAATTGATCCTGAAAGACCTGGACACCCAGGCAGAATTTGATGAAGAGCGCCAGAAAGCTTGTGTGCTTCAAAGACAAAGGGGCGACCTGGCAGCACGGAGGCAGGCTCTTGCTCAGGAAAAGGACACCTTAGGCCAGGAAGTCTGCTATTTAAAAGAGAAGCTGGAAGAAAATCACCTGGCCCTTCAGGGACTGGGTGACCTCCAATAAGACCATCAAAAATTGTTAGAGCACACCAGGAGGGTGGAGGAGGCTCTAGCAAGGAAGGACCAGGCAAGTATGGATAGGACTCAGGAGGTAACCCTCCTGCAGCAAAGACTGGCCCAGTACTCTAAAACAACACAGGAAGCACAGTGAGAAAATGAGGCTCTCTGTGAGAAGAATGGCAGGTTCCACCGTCAGGTAGCTATGCAAGAGCTATTGATAGAAACCAGCAAGACCTTGATAGAGGAACAGAAAGCTCAGGTTCTTGCATGGCAACAGGAAGCAGGGGCTGACAGAGATGAGGTTTGCTGGGAAAGGGAAACACCTGAGCATAACCTCAGGAACCCTAGTACCAGAGGCCTTCACCTCCTCCAATCCCTGGACTATGCCACCCCCATGTCCACTGGCACACATGAGCCAAGGGCCACGGGGATGGCAGATTTCAATCCAATTAGAAATATGGAGCTCATAGACCATCACCTCCCAGGAATGGATGGGCAGGCATCTGGGTATGGGTACCCAAGTACTGTGACCTCAGGAACACTAGTACCAGAGGCCTTCACCTCTTCCAATCCCTGGACTATGTCACCCCCATGTCCACTGGCACACATGAGCCAAGGGCCACGGGGATGGCAGATTTCAATCCAATTAGAAATATGGAGCTCATAGACCATCACCGCCCAGGAATGGATGGGTACCCAAGTACTGTGAAATTTAGTGGAGAACTCCATGAGAATAGGCACACTATGGGCATCTTGAAAACCCCTGCCCAGCTAGGACAGTGGAGGAGGGGTACTCCTCAAATTCTGGCATCAAGGAGGAATCAGAAGACTCCTCTGAGCACCCCAGGGCACAGGAGACTAGGTCCCAACATTCTGCCAGCCATTTCCAAGCTCGCAGAATCCGGGAGAGCCTAGAAGACCAGTCGGGCACCTCTGGGAGCAGTGCCTCTGAGTCAGAGGAGGAGTGGACCAGGGTTATCCAAACCAAAAAGGCCAATAAGGCAAAAAGGGCCTTGCTTAAGGACCCCTTGAGCAAATCAAGGCGACAAGGAGCGTCATCATGCCCTATTATAAGAACGCTAAGTATTCTTTATTCTGTTGTGGAGCAGTGTACGTGTATTTCAGGGGTGCGCGGGAAGTTCTAACGCGATTGGCCTGGGTACGTGTATTTCAGGGGTGCGCATGTGTTTTCACACGCGACTTGCCTGGGTACGTGTATTTCAGGGGTGCGCGGGTGTATTCACACGCGATTGGCCTGGGTACGTGTATTTCAGGGGTGCGCATGTGTTTTCACACGCGACTGGCCTGGGTACGTGTATTTCAGGGGTGCGCGGGTGTATTCACACGCGATTTGCCTGGGTACGTGTATTTCAGGGGTGCACGGGAAGTTTAAGACTCGATTTCAGCAGGGCACGTGTCTTTTGGGGGTGCCGGGGAGTCCTACATGTGATTTGGCAGTGTGGGTCCTCCCAGGTGTTCCCTGTACACCCTCCACGGCCCCTGCAGGCAGCCCACACCACAGGGGACTACCCTGCATCCCTGGTCATGTCCCGCAGGCAGCCCACCCAACATGGGCATGCCCCCCAGCAAAGGCACATGTCTCCTTGCACTACTGATCACCAACTCATGTCCCCTTGCACCCCCAACACCCAGCATTGCGGGGCACCTGCCATCAGGCCCCCACTCATGTCCCACTCATGTCCCCCTGCAACCCCTCCCCCCAGCATTGCGGGGCACCTGCCAGCAGGCCCCCACTCATGTCCCACTCATGTCCCCCTGCACCCCCACCCCCCAGCATTGCGGGGCACCTGCCAGCAGGCCCCCACTCATGTCCCCCTGCACCCCCACCCCCCAGCATTGTGGGGCACCTGCCAGCAGGCCCTGACACATGTCCCCCAGCCAACACGTCATCACAATCTAGATCCCTGGCCCTTATGGGCAGCTCCACATGCCAAACACCCACCCAAGTATTGCATCCACCCACTTAGAAATGCCAATTACATGATACAACCCCAATGGCAAGTATGTAACTGAACACATGTCCCTCACATACACACAATGGGTGTAAGTGAATGTCAAAACCCATATCATGATATGCATGAAACCAATGAGATGATACTACACATTGAGGTTTGATGAAAAAAATGTATTAAAAGCAACATAAATGGAATTAAAAATAAACAAACGACAATGGGAATTAAAAACCAAAAGCAGCATGTCCATAAAATAATGAAAAATCACAAATCATAATCCAAAGGAAAGGTGTCCAAAGTCACAGTTCAAAAAAGTAAATCCAAGGGAAAATCAAAACCGAAAACCATTGCTCCATGGGTAAATCCAAAAAAACCCCTAAAATCCAACAGTCAACTATATACAGGTAAACAATCCAGGGTCCATGATCCCAACTGAAGAAATGAAACCTATCTGAAAATACTACCTAATAAAAAAACTATATACAAAAATGTGGTCCATTGTCCAAAAGGTCCAAAATAAATAAAAAAGCAAAGGAAACCTAACACTAACTACACAACTATTTACAAGGGCAGCGGGCTAGTCCGATGGCTCACTGGTTGTTGTCATGGGCCAGGGCCTCATCGAACTCCTGTTCAATGGCTTGGAGGCGGGCATGTTCCCTGGCCCCGAGGTCTCGCAGGGATAATGCAGTGTCCAGCTCCAACTCCCTGCGAATACCCTCGAGGCACTCAGCCCGCCTCAGCGCCCTCCGCATGGAGTTCTCCGCCCTGACCATTGTGAGCCGTTCCTCCTCTGCCTGCTGCCGCTGCGCACCTATCTGCTGGCCCAACCGCTCCCACACGGAAGACACACCCATTCCAGGGTTCGCCTGCCCTCCGGCCGATGCCTACCCCCCTAATGTTGATGGCCCCGAGCCATGATGCCTCTCACGTCGAGCCTGCCGCTGCCTCCGACGCAACTGCCTGTGCCAGCACGACGGCATCCAGGCTGATGGAAATCACCGACGCCGTCGTGCACATGCCCTGCCCGATGATGCCGTCACATCCTCCATCTGCTGGGGTCCAGTTGCTGGTGTGTCCACCCCTGCTGGACCTCCGACTCCCAACTGTGGCAGGGATGGGATCCCCACCGAATTGGCTGCGTTGGTCGGGGCAGGTCCACAGGGGGCCCTGGTGGCATCTGGGCCGGAAGACGGCATGGAGAACGACTGGCGCATAGCCTCCACAGAGGAGGAGAGGGTCGCCAGAGTGCCCGACACATGTACGAAACCCCCGACCACGGCCGCTCCCAACTGGGCCACGTTGGCACGGTGCTCTTCGTGATGACGTGCATGCTCCCCCCGGGAAGCACGCACCTCATCACGAATGACAGCCGTGCGCAACGCGACACCAATCAGGACCTTCTCCATACGGCCAGGGGTCCCCTCGTCTGCAGGTGGAGGGGAGTCAGATGACATGGACATCCCCCCTACCTGCGGACGGGCCTGGGATGGGGCATCCCTGCTGGTGCATGGTGGTGGAGTCACAGTGTCAGGGACAGTGACATGCACAGGCACCTCCACAGCGACCTGTGCTGCCTCCTGCCCCTGCCCCTGGACTGCACCACTTGCACAAGGAGGGATGCCCCCACCAGGCCCCATGTGCGGCTCAGTAGCGGCCTTCTCCTCCTCTCTGGAAACCACCAACCTGGATGGCTCCACCCCATCTTCCGCCGTTGCAAGCCCCTGTGGGGGCTCACCCACCCCTTCCGCTGCAGCCGTGGGGGCATCCCCGCCGCTTTGCTCCACAGCGCCGTCTCCACCCTCTTCTTCACTTTGCGCTGTGTAGAGGGAGACATAGAACACAAGCATCAGGGTACTGTACAATTGTCCCCTAGACAGGAAGCAATAGCAGATGAGTGGTACTGTCAAAGATCACTTCCATCATGTCCCTCCACAACACATGGGTCAGTGCAGGCAAAACACATGCAGTAACAGGCATGGCGCATGCTATGGACATTAGCAAAGATGTCCAAGGGACTCTTGAAACATACAATATTGTTTTTGAACTCACATGCATCATGGGTCATGCTATCACATGCACACACTTCACCGTACTTTCATCCATCTGGACTCGTACACCGCAGACACAGTGGATGCAAGGATAACTAGGCCGCATCAGTGATTCTGAACATTGTCACATACATGTGTCATGCATCCATGGCATTCACAAGTCACAGACACGCAGGTCAGACACACAGACATGAACACCATAAATGTACATGGCATCAGCACCCATCCCTCACCCGCACCCATGTCCAGGAACAGAGACTGGCATGCTCTCATGTGTCCATTCCGCATAGGGCTCCCCATGTTGCATTTAAACACATAACCCAACCGTGTGCTTCACACATTACGGGTCTCACATGCATGACCATGATGTCCCTGCACACACACACGCGTACATGGCCTATGTCACACATACAGGCAAGTATCAGACAACCAGCACACTGCAACATGCCCTGTCTCACACAGCAATGCGTGGCCACTTACCACATGACTCCAGACGGGTCTGCCTCTCAAGGATCTGGGCATGGACTGCCGGGCGGACGCGTTCCAGGACCCTCAGCTGGATGTTACTCATGCTGCCCCGGCCCCCCTCCACGAGGCGCCAGGCCTTTATGAGGGTCCTGGACCTCAAGTCCTCCCAGCGCTTCTTGATTTGGTTGATGTTGCGGGTTGCCACCCTTTCCGCGTTGATGGCAACCACAAAGTCGTCCCAGATCCTGTCCCGTCCTTCCTTGTCGGCGCGTGATGATCCGAAGAGGGCATCATAATGCCCCAGGGCAAGCTCCACCAGGACACCAACTTCCTTCTGACTGAAGCTGGTGGCCCTCTGCCCCTATGGCTGGGGGTCGCCAGTGATCTCGGATGGTGTTTGCCCCGACATGGTGACCCCCGAGGCAGGCGTGGGTGGGCAACTGGGTCCTGGGGCTGGGCTGTGGAGCGATGGTATCCCAGTCGGGAGTCTTCTGTTCCAGCAGAGGTGGACACAGCAACTAGACCCATGCAGATGGCTGATGTGCAGGCACCAAATTGCAGGGCACGGTGGCAGCAGGCAGGCAGGCAGGCAGCAGCAGATGGCTCGTGGGAGGCTGCTCAGGGCTCTGGGGGGCAGTAATTCGGCCTTTTGGGCAGGAGCGTGGTCTTCCGTGTGCTTACGCGTGGCCAGCTTGATACGGAGTGATTTGGCACGTGAAAATTCTGCACATCAGCGTGTAATTCGAGGAAAGGCCCTTAGCGCATAAGCGCGTCAGCACGAATACGCGATTCCATTGGACCAAAGGTTCTTAGCGCATAAGCGCGTCTGTGACGTATCGCGCACGGGCGTTGCCCTGGCAGGGCTTGAAGATCCCACGTGGATTTCCATTGCTCTGTACAGGCTTTTCGTGGGGTGCGGTGCGTGTGTTTTGCAGGCATTGGGGTTCACACGCTATTACTTCACAGCGGGTGGGTGTTGGCTATGCGTTCTTCTACACGCAAGGCAGATGGTGAGTGGTACCCTGCTCCCCCAGGCCCGATCGCATGTAAAACCACCCGCGAGCCCCTGAAATACACGTACCCCGCTCCCCCAGGCCCGATCGCGTGTAAAACCACCCGCAAGCCCCTGAAATACACGTACCCCGCTCCCCCAGGCCCGATCGCATGTGAAAACACCTGCGCACCCCTGAAATACACGTACCCCGCTCCCCCAGGCCGGATCGCGTGTGAAAACACCTGCGCACCCCTGAAATACACGTACCCCGCTCCCCCAGGCCCGATCGCGTGTAAAACCACCCGCAAGCCCCTGAAATACACGTACCCCGCTCCCCCAGGTCCGATCGCGTGTAAAACCACCCGCGAGCCACTGAAATAGACGTATTCGCTCCCCCAGGCCAATCGCATGTAAAACTCCTTGCGCACCCCTGAAATACACGTACCCAGGCCAATCGCGTGTAAAACTTCGCACGCACCCCTGAAATACACGTACTCGGGCCAATCGCATGTGAAACTTCTCGCGCACCCCTGAAATACACGCACCAAGGCCAATCGCATGTGAAACTTCTCATGCACCCCTGAAATACACGTACCCAGGCCAATCGCGTGTGAAACTTCTCGTGCACCCCTGAAATACACGTACCCACGTTAGATGACCTATGCGCCGGCGTGCAACGCACACTTTTTCAGCGCACATCCAATATTTTTCTCGCGCACGGACTTCCATGAATCGATGTGCGCTGGTTTCCCTGCGATTTTCGCACTTGCACTGCGATTTTCGCTCTTTCACTGCGAATCGCACGTTTTCGCACGCTTGCGCCGAAATTTTCGGTGCACATTAATTCCATGAATCGGCCTGTGAGATTTTTAGACTTAGAGATGGGGGGGCCTAAAAACCTGCCTGCACAAAATCAGAATAATCCCACACCCAGAAGGCCCTCGGGCCAGTCACAAACGGGGAGCCAAGGAGGTAGTCCCACAAATGGGATCCCTCAATCCCCTGACTACATAGGTCCCTGCTACAAGGGGAACAGACCAAACCTGGGTTATGTGTGGACTCCTCCAGCCCAAGGGGGGGATCCAACCAAACACCAGCCAACCCAGGGAACTTCCCTCCTCACTTCCCCCAGGAGGGCAGAAATTCCCCAAATCCTGGACAGAACTTCTTCCCCAGGAACCTGCAAAACTTTCAACCCCAAAATAATACATCCTTCTTTCCCCACTTCCCTGAGCCCAGACAACCGAATCCGGGAGAGGGAAGGCCAAGGGTGGAGGGGTACCCAAATTTTCCAAACCCAGGATATTCTCAGAGAAGGGATAGCTACCCTTCCCGGGATCAGCCCAGGGGAGACAACAGAACCCCCTATCAGCCTGAGCGGGTGTGACAGCTAGAGCGCCAGGTGCAAAACATGGCACAGGATCTGGGTCGCATGCTGAGGGCTCAACAGAACCCTCAGATGAGCATGCCGGCGCAGAATGCCTCAAACTCCGGACCTGGTGCCCTAGAGCAATGACAGGGCAGACCCCGACAACCTACTGGTTCCCAGGGATGAGGCACAAGGGGAAGGGGGGTGTAAAGCTTTGGAGGAAGCTTCCTTCCCCACTTATAAAAAGCCCCTAGAAACCCAGGGACCAGAACCAAAATCTCCTGCCCCTGAAAGTCTGCCGCCCAAGGAGCAGAGGGCGTTAGGAAAAACAAAGAACCCAAACAGACCCATTTTGAGGAGGAAGTACAAATCTTCCAATTTGATATGATATGATATGGCATTTGTAACGCGCCTATACACATGTGTTTCAAGGCGCGACGAGGCAGGGAGGGGAGGAAACAAGGGGAGACAGACAACGATCCTACTAGGCCAGGTGTCATTCAGATCGCACAAGTGCAGGAGTGGGGGAGGGGGAAAAGTGCAAGGGGAAGGGGAGGGGGGGAAGTGCAGTACAAGGTAAGTGGCGTAAAGTAATAAATAAATAGGGCCAGCTGGTGGCAAGTGCAAGGTAAGTGCAGAACAAGTGCTGGAAAAGGGGGGGGGCTGTAGGGATACAGAGACAGTCCCGCACTGCAGAGAGGTTCCAGGGCATCAGTGCAAGTGGAGAGTGGCTGGGCCCAGGACCGAGGCTGTTAAGAGTGGTCCAGTTGCAGAATCAGTGCAGTTTCAGTGAGGAATATTAGCTGTTCAGCAGGGGAGAGGGAGAGAGAAAGCAGAGGCAAAGAGGAAGGTTTTGAGGTGCTTCCGGAACCGGAGATGGTTCTCCTCAAGTTTCAGGGAGGCAGGAAGGCTGTTCCAGAGGGAGGCCCCTGCCGCGGAGAGAGATCTACCCCCAGCTCGTTGCTTCGAGAAGCGGCTGACCCTGAGGAGTTGGAGGCGGATGAGCGAAGGGCTCGGGAAGGAAGATATTTGGGAAGAGAGAGTTGAAGGTATTTAGGACCAAGGCCCCAGAAGGCCTTGTGGACAATGCAGAGGGTTTTGAACTTTTGAAGGAGAGGGATCCTCAGAGGATCCTGGGAAAAGGATCTTCTCCTTCAGAGATGGGGGAACTCCTCCCAAAGAAAAATGGGTCCCAAAGGATTCAAATCCAGACTGGGTAAACGAGGGGACTGAGCTAGCGAGCCCATCATCCAACCCCAGAATCAACAACCTGAAAATCCCCTGGTTCAAACCCATCCTGGCGACTGCCTCCAAAAAGAGGGGCGGGGGCAGCCCAAAAACAGACCCAGAGGAACCCAAAACCTCTCCCATATCTAGCTGTCACCTTTTCTTTTCAGATTTCCTAGACTCCCCGCAGAATTCTGCACAAGTCTCTTCTCTATCAGTCTCCAAAACTAGAAAACTAACCCACCAGTTGTCCACAAATGCACATTATCTGTGCCCCCTTGATGAGAAGGAGCGAAGATTCTATGCCCCGGTACAAATACAGGTGCAGGATACAATTTTGGCACTGGTGGACACTGGATCCCAAGCTACCCTTCTGTCCAAAAAGGCCTTTGATAAACTGAATTCAGGAAGGGGGGAGAATTACCAAATTCCTCTCACCCCTCTTCCTGGACATCTTCAGAACTTTGACGGGAAGGAAATTCCCATCGAGGGGACTGTGGATTTGGATATTAAAATTGGACGACACAAGGTGAAGCACCCAGTCATAGTTTTAACTCCAGAGGGCACCCCTTGTTTATTAGGGAATGACCTCCTGCGAAGGTTGTCACCCCTAATAGATTGCGTAAACAAGGTCCTCTGGACCCAGACTAGCCGACCAATAAAATTAAAACAGAGTGTCAACCATGTTAGTTTAAACGGCACCAGCCACATGGTTGAACAAAAATCTGACCAAGTAGAATTTCACTTCCAGAACAACCAAATCCCAGGCGTGACTGTAATAGCAGTAGGACAACAAACTGGTGATGGGGGTCCTCTCTATTTCTGAAAATCAACCTTCCTTCCAGTTTAAGGTGGCATTCCACACTGGAAGGAAACACTCTGAAATTCTTTACCAATCCACAATCAGACATTCCCACTCCTATAGTCCAGAAAGATGAGTAATCAGCTCAGAGCCTGGCTGATATTCAGCAAATTGGTCATCCCAATTCAGTTAAATGAAGGGAAGGACACTGTTCTCGCCCGAGTCTGTGTAAACAATGGTAAGAGCTTCATCAGTGAAGCCATGTTCCGCAAACTCCCAAAAGATCCAGCCATTCCCACATTTAAACTGATAGACAAATGGGATATGGATCTGGAAACACCCAATTCCAAACATCTCCTGCTAAGCAGGTGTATGCTCAAAATCTCCATAGGCAACAAGAGCATACAATATAATTGTTGGGACGTGCGAGACGTCACTGCTGCCTTTTACTTAGGCAATGACATTATCAATCGCTATGCCATTAGTTTGGACCTAATAAAATTCAAATATTGGTCCCGATTAGCGGATAATCCCATGGGCTTTGATGATCCAGAGAAAGCATTTAAGTCAGCTCAATTGTTGCCTTATGCAGTTGAAATTCAGATTGGAGAGGAAGTCACCATCCCAGAAAGAACCCGACAATTCCCCCTGGAAGTGAAAGTTAAAAGATGACAGAAACTGAAAAACCCTGATGCCTATATTCATCTAAATGCTTCTCTCCAACAGCAAGGGTTGGTGGTAAACCCAACACTACTAGTCAATATAGAACCTGACACTATTCGAATAGAGGTGGATATCAGCGACTTAAAGAGTATCACTCTAGCTGCAGGCACCATTATTGGAATGGCGGTTGATGACCGAAAATTCTCCATATATTTAGGTAATGAACTGTTAGGACCAATCCCCAAGGCCTGTTTTGACAGTGAGAGTGACGACAACACAACACCAGGCAGGATCTTTACTCGACAGGGGGGGAACTTCCTGGTATACACTTCCTGCCCTTATGGTGAGAAAGATGTGACCTGTGACGTCAGGAGGGATGAGGTGATTTTCAAAGTCTGTGAGGACTGCCTTACCCACCTGAAGCCACCAGTCCAAATCAGCACTTTGACAAGGGACTTCTCCACCCAGCTGTAGGAGGCCACTGAGATAGCAAAACCAGAAGTCTTTCCAGGCTACAGGCAGGTGGTTGAAGAGAGTGTCAGCCTAACTGATGCCTCTGAGACTCTAGAGCAGTGGCAAAAGTTGAAACAAGTTTTCTTGGATTTTCAAGATCTCTTTGCGGTGGACAGATATGACTGTAGCCGCATTAACATCCACACAACAACAATTCCCACAGACCCTGGCATGACTCCAGTGTTTGTGAAGCAATATCGCTTGCTTCTCGCATCAATGGAGTCCCTTACTGAAATAATTAAGAACCTTGAGTCCCATGGGATAATCTGTCCAGTCCACAGCACCTTCAATAATCCGGTGCTGGGGATTTTGAAGCCAAACGGCCAGTGGAGACTCTGCGCCGACCTTAGGGAGCTCAACAAACGGGTCCATACTTCCCGATGGGCTCTTCCCTACATTGAATACCAGGAGTCACAGGTATTCACTGCACCTGACCAATGGTTACTGGACTGTGTCTGTCAGTAGGGAGGACCAATACAAGCTGGCCTTCACCTTTGGGCGACAGCAGTACACATGGACCCGGACTCCCTTTGGATATATCAACTCCGGCAATTAATTCATCATTTTTCTACATAAGGCCATGTCCGACCTGGATGAAAGGGGTAACCTGGATTACGTAGCTGAAGTTCGAGTCAAAAGCTCAACTGTGGAGGAGCACATAGCGGAGATCCGTTATGTTCTGACACAGTTGAGGGCTGCCGGAGCAGAACTCTCCTTTCAAAAGGCACAGTGGTGTAGAACCCGTGTCAATTTCTTGGGGCATGAGATTACTCCTCAGGGTCTCTGTCCCCGGGAAAAGAAAGTGGAAGCACTCCAGAAATTAAAAGACCCCACAACTCTGCAGGAACTAACGAGCTTCCTTGGACTGACTTAATACAGTAGAAAGTTCATTGAGGACTACGCAGAGATCACAAGACCCCTGATCTATCTTTTGAAGGGGGGGGTCAAGTGGGAGTGGGGTACAGAACAAGCCGAGGCAGTAAAACAACTCCAAAGGATCCTCTCACAAGCACCTTGCTTAGCTTACCCTCTCAAAAACAAGGAGTTCTTCTTGGAGACAGGGTTCTCAAATACATGCTTGACTGCAGTATTATATCAAAAGCATGACAAGGTCAATCAAGTAATCTCCTATGCGAGTAAAACGTTATCCTCTGTGGAGGAAAAATTCAGCGATTGTGAGAAGGCACTCCTGGCAACTGTGTGGGGATTAGAGAATTACCAGCCATTTATCCAGGGGGAACACATCATAGTGGAGACTCCACACCAGCCTCTGCAATATGTCCAAAGTGACAGAATCCGGGCCGGAAATGTGAGTAATTCACAAATTACTTCCTGGATTCTGTCAATGCAAGGCTTTCCTGTAGAGGTCAGATATGGCCAAAACAAGAAGAGTCCCCTCGTGCAAGGTCTGGCTGACTTGCATGATTGTGCCGGAGAAAACTGTCTTGAGGACGAAAGTCTTAAAATAAAGGACAATGTGGAGGCATACCTCAATTCCCCACACAAAGTCTTTGAAGAAGACAAGTGTGAGGGAATGCCCACTGTCTATGTGGATGGATGCTCTTACCATGTTGAAAACAACAGGGAAAAAGAACGTGTGGCTGGCGTAGGGAATGCATGGGTGAATGAGACCCCAGAACCCTCTGCTGGGTACAAGATTGGTCCCCAAAGTAGTCAAGTGGCAGAGTTGATGGCTGTGCATCAAGCCATCCTCACCGCTGTCCAACATCAACTCCACAAACTGGTCATAATCACAGATTTGGATTATGTATGGAACGGGTTCGTGGAGCACCTGGTTAACTGGAAAACCAGAGGCATGTTATGTGCTAATAATAAACCTTTGAAACATGGAAAATTAATTCAAAATATTGATGATCTGGTCACCTTGAATGGGATGACCATCTACTGGAAAAAAATTAAGGGTCATTCTAAAGTAGAGGGACCAGACAAAACTGGAAATGACCTAGCTGATCAGCTGGCCAAAACCGGAGCCATCCAAGGGGATCTAATTGAGATCGAGTGTCAATTTCCTCAACCTGATTACTTGAAGCATCCCTTTTCCCCTCCTCCTCTTATGTCTCTTCCTCACCTGAGGTAACGATGTGCTCTGTAATCCTTTTCCTTTTTTGTTTGCAGCTTGTGTCTCGCACGGGAAGAAGCCACAGTGAAGGCTGTCATGAGCACTACCTTGTGACTCCTTTCCCGGGAGGAATCAAAACTGTGAAAAAGCCAAACGTGGCAGAAAAATCCCTGTGGATGGATGGACACGGCAGGACTTCTAGTGGAACTTGGGCTCGTGGTGAATCTGATCCAATGAGCAGGTAACAACAGTCTACGGGAAAGCGAAGGAGGTAAGTACTGAGCAATGAGGAACTGGAACAGGTAAAGGAACGGAGAGAGAGTGCCAGTAAACTAGCGTAAGGAAAGGAATAGGGGAGGAGTAAAGAGTGAGTCAAAAGGGTAGGAAGAGAAGAGCAGCGAACGGACAGAAGTACGAACGATGAAAGCAGAAAGAGGAGGAAGAATGAGAAAGAGCATGAAAGGCGGCCAAGCTCAAAGGCTAAGCGAAAGTTTAAGCGAAGCGCAACAGCAGCAGCACGGGAACAGCTGACCGTAGAGGTTGCAACGCAAGGAGTGTAAGGGGGGGGGGTTGAAATAGAGCTACGTGCATCCACACGGCGAAAGACTAGATCGTTGGATGCACGTAAGTCCTGAACGTGATGGGAATCAGGAAGAGGGTAAGCATACATGGGGCCACAGGCGCCAACTATGAAGACGGCACATGACAGTGAGTCCCTGTTGGGGGAAATCCAGGTCACTGCTATCACTAGGTCCCAGACAAATGCTCACAATGAACTCTCAACTGCACAATGGAGTAAGGAGACCCCAGATACTGATTTGATTATGGCTCAAAAAGGGGATCCAATAATTGGTAAGTTTTATCAACACATTGAGGACCCTGAGAACTTTCCCTTGACGGATACCGATTACATAGGTAAAGAGGACCTCAGAGTGTTGATGAAATGTCCAAAAAATTTTCCGAATCCAAGACAGTTTGTTGGTGAGGACATCCCTAGCTGGCCATGATCAGTGGGTGGTCCCTACCTCATTCCAAAGCCTGATGATAAGTCACGCCCATGATGCGGCCACAGCCGGTCATAGGGGATTTCATACAACACTTGAAATCTTAAGAGAGGTTGCATACTAGCCACACATGGGGCAGGACCTCGACCAATACTTCAAGGGGTGTCTTGTGTGTGCACAATTTCAGACAACTTCCCTCACACACCGTGCGCCTCTCCAAAAGAGGCCAGATTTACAAGTCGATTATATCGGGCCCGTGATTCACTTCTCTAATAAGTACATGTTGACCGTGACATGCTTGTTTACTAAATGGGTGGAATGTCTCCTGGCCCCAAATTGCAAGGCAGAAACAGCAGCTGCTCTGATGATTAACCACATCTTCTCACATTCTGGACTACCCCAAAGGATCAAATCAGACCGAGGTAGCCACTTCACTAGCGAAGTAATGACAAAGATGTGGGAGATACTTGGGGTCAAAAGGAAATTACACATTGCCTACCGGCTAGCCTCTAGTGGTGTAGTTGAGAAATACAACAAGACAATTGTGAGCATATTAAAAATGTTTGTGGCAGATTCTGGGCCAAGTTGGGATATTCGATTACCTCTTGTCCTGATGGCCATCATATCTACCCCTTCATCTGCAACTAAAATGTCACCGTTTGAGCTGATGATAGGACGCAGGATGGTACTTCCCCAGCATCTGCTCTACAGAACCCAAGAGCAGACATTAATCAATGCCTCCACAACTCATGAGTATGTTGAAAATCTGAGAAAACACCTTCAACCTGCTTTTTCCTATGCTCAGCGAAATCTAGAGAGATCTGCCAACAGCATGAATACCCACTATGACTTAAAGACTACCAGAAAAGAATACAATGTAGGAGACCTGGTCTACTTATACAATTTCCAAAGGAACCAGGCCAAACAGTGCAAATTTTTGCCTACCTGGAAGGGTCCTTTTGAAATTGTAGACAAACAGTTGCCTACAAAATCCGCATCCTCAAAGGCAGTTTGGCAGAGGGGGAAGATAAGTGGGTCCATATTAACATACTGAAGTGTTGCCATCCTAGGCACAATCTCCAGCAACGGGAGGAGTGTTCTGGAACCCTAGAGGGTGTCACTCCAGCTCCCTAGAATTACCACTAAACATATTCCATCTATATAGTCAATATATTGCCAATAGAAAAATGTGTCCTGATTTGTCAAAATGTATGTGTCCGCCCCACTACATTAATAGTGGTGGGGAAATGTCTACAAATACGTTTTTGCTTTGTCATCCTAGAATTGGAAACCATGGAGACTAAAACCAAGGAGGACCACCCGGGGACTGGAAGGGAAGATCTAAGGGGCCCGGGGTATCGCTTCATACCCACATCAGGACTGGGCGAGGAACTGGTTGATCCACCCCTGATGGAAGAAAAGATGATGAACTTTGCCATTTTTGGAACCAAAAGAAATGAGACTGATCATCCCAGTCTTGCGACTTCCAATTGATGGATGATCAACGCCAAATCACAAGGGGGGCTTGTGGGATGTTCTGACCCACTAGGCTCTGCCCTGCAACATCACTGTGTGCTGATTTCATCAGAAACAAGAGGATGGCCCCCAAAAAGCTCTATGTGCTACAAATCTCTGAAAAAGTGCACAGGGAAACCTGACAAATAGGCCGCCAATCGATTTTGCCTGTGTCAGTGGTGGAACCGGAGACCACACTACCAGAACCTGTCATTGGGCTACCCACAGAGTGAAATGGAAATACCGCAAAAGGCAGGGCTTCATTGCCAGGAAGACACAGAAGTGCTTTAAAATCCATTTTTCCTTGGCTGTGGAAAGTGCAAAATCATGGTTCCCAAATATCAGAAAAGATCCAACATCCTTGTTGGGTGTTAAACATCACTTTATTTAAATAATCGACCTAAGCACAATGTCAGGAGAAGCACATTTCATCACAAGAAAATCCACATTCAAAAAGGTGCTTACCTGGAAAAATCTGTCAGATATGGGTGCAGTACCGCCGCTCGCCTGTGTCAGAGATGTCATTTACTTATACTGTTAGTTAAACTTGTACATTAAGATAAAACTGTGGAAAAGTAGAGACTTGCCATCAAAAGCAATATCGGTTGCTGCAATTCAATCTCTATGTTTGAAAAAGACTGGAATTATGAGATCTGTGGTTATATTTGTTGAAAATGTAAGTTTATTTAGAAAAGACAAGGTTTTAAATGTGAACTAATGTTAGCCACAGTACTTCAAAGGCACATTCCATAGTTTGCCCCAAAAAAAGGCATCTTCCACCTGCTCTCTGCCCAGGACCTGTCATTGAGTTGTTAATGGAGGTGGGAGGAGATTTTGGCCTGTTGCTCTGAGGAGAGACAAATGACTCCCTTTATTGAAAAGATATGCAGATTCAACTGTCAACAGAAAACAACTGCCAGCAGGAAGCGAGCTTGGGACTGCTCTGGCCCAGCCAAACCTTGGGGGCGGGCCAGACAGACATGTGTATCTTGACCCACAAGAAAATGGGCCTCATTACGACTCAGGCGGTAAGGGGTTTACGGTGGCGTAAACAGCACCGACCCTTACCGCCTGATTCCGAGGTCCCTTAGCGCCATGGAGGTTTTAACAGCAGGTGTTAAAATCCATGGCGCTAAGGGACCTTGATGTTAATTACGCCACCGTAATTTACGGTGGCGTAATTAACGCCTTCCCCACTCCCATTATGCCCTATGGGGCAAAAATGGGAATGGGGAAGGGTAAATGGGGATTGGGGACTTACCGCCCCGCCAACCTCGGAATGGGGCGGTAAATCCGCCAACCACCATGGCGTAAACGTAGTTTACGCCATGGTGGTAAAGGCACGACCCAGGCGGTAACTTACCGCCTGGGTCGTAATGAGGCCCAATATCTTTTTGGAAAAGACTCACATAGAACTGTGTCAAATTTATAAAAATCTTTAAATATAGTGTTGTTAAAATGAATTTTTTGCTCACAGTTTGAAACTACTCTGAACTCTGTGCGATGTTCAGAGACAGGACTACCAAAATGCTGATGTTGTAGCAATTGTGATAATGCTAGAAATATGAAACTTCACAGGATTATGCCTGGATGTCATGCGCATGTATGGAGAAAAATGTGCACAAATCTGACACCCGGTACCCCACCAAAAGCACGAAAAACTGTCAATTTTGAACCGAAGCTCGAACTAAAATTAAACTCAGACGGATATGTGCTCTACTAAATCTGTGATGTGAATATGTATTATTAGCAAGTTGGTGATATTGTAAATATGATTTATGTGAAAAATAGATTTACTGTAAAATAGATTTACTGTACTGAAACAAAGGGGAGGTACTCCCTGGATTGTAAAATGCAGCATCACTATGACACTAGATTTCCTTCTCAAATCAGGAGAGGGGAAATATTCTAACCAATAGGATTCCTAGAGGGTGTGCTTAGTACCATGCAGCCTACCCACCTCTTTGGGAATACATAAATAGGGACAGTTTAGGACCTAGAGACAGACAGATCCACCCATCAATTAACTTACTGGCAAAGCACTCTGCAGGAGAACCCAGATCCAAGACTCCATAACTTTGAAAGCAGAGAGGCCCAATTCCAAAGCTGAACCCTTCTCATCTTGGCCTTTAAAATCTTGCAACCTGATTTTAACCCCAGACTTCCAAAGGGCACACCAAAAATTGAACAGCCTGGCTGTGCTGATTCTGCTTCTTGCCAAGAACTCTTGCTGGAACCCAAAGATCCAAACCAGTAGAGCAGAGCTGTAACCAGATAGCTGTAACCCAGAACCAACCTGTCATATCCAGTCCAGAGGCCGTGCATAGACCAGAGTGCCGTTCTGAGTGCAGAACCGGGTGCCTGAATCCTGTCCGGTGGGCTAGCAGAATTCCAGTCCAGAACCCTTTGACCAGATCCTGACGGGCCTATTCCAAAACCATAGTTGTGAGTATCTATAGCATAGAATTGTCCATAGCCAACCTCTTATCTTTAAGTAATCCAATCCAACCCATTCTATCATATCCAGAACTGCATTGCAGGACCTTTCTTGTTTTCTGAATCTTTCCCTCATCCATATAGTCCTTTGTTAATTGTAGTGATAAATTCATCTTTGCGCTAATATATTTGCCGAGAAAGACAAGTGTCTTGGCGGGCAAAAGTCAGAAAAGAGGCGCCGCTGTTCTGTTGGCTGTCCGTTGGGTATCTTGCATCTTCATAGCCACCTTAGTGTAAAGAATATCTGTTTGTAATTTCAAAAGCGCATCTTTCATTTGAAAATCTTGACGTTTTCTGATAAAAATGACCTCTACTAAAACCTTCAAAACTTCTGAACCGTACATGGTAGAAACGAAACTTAAGTGTCAAATTGAAGCTAACATCCTCAGCTTTCAAACAAATCTCTTATAGTTGTGCCGCAATCGCGTTTCTCGTGCGCTGAAAAGTTTGCTGTGAATTTGCGTTTGGCTCAATTTCACCAAGTGTAAAACAGATATTCGTTGCATCCGATCTCAGAATTCAGTTTTGCATCAGCTAGTTATTCAATCATCATTGCTAGTGTTTACCTGAAACTATACAAAGCGGCTCCCACTAGTTCTGAATCAAATTAAGAGAATTAAATTCATTTTTCAGTGTTTTTCCCATTCATTCAAAACCACATTCAAAAGCATTTGACCTGTTTTGAAATCATTGTTACGTTCACCTGGCTCCCACAGGGGCGTCGGTCAGACCCGGACGGCTGCGGTCTCCACCAACGTGATGCATAGTGCAGAGATGACTGACTGGACTAGCCCTCCTAATCTTGTCTGCTTGACCCGTAGAAGTATTCTCCTGCAAGTGGAGAGACGGATTTAGCCACCCGTGGATTGAAGTGATGGCACGCTCCATAGTCCTCCCCACTAATCACCTCCGAAGTGCCCTCTCAGCAATCGCACCTTATACTCTTGAAAGATGACCTCTCCATCCTGCATGGATTGCAGGGGCGCGTTGATGCCAGTTACTTCACTGGTTTGAAGGCGTTGGAGAGTTCCGGAGAGTATTGACTCTGAGGTTCCTGGCGAGGACCAGTAAGTATCAAGTTCATACAGTTCAAAATATGTCCGATGTTCACTCTTGTTCCCCCCTTCCTTCCTTGTCTTGCAGCTGAGTTTGTGAGAAGATGCTCTTGTGGTAGCTGGTGGCGCTCAGGTAAGAGTCTGTATTACCCGACGCTGTCCGGTAAATGTTGCAAGTGTTTAACGTGTTGTTTTCTCTCTCTTTGCAGGTACAGCACATGAAGATGTCGAGAGTTATACAATAATGCCTCCTGTGGTAAATCAGGTAAGTCTATGGTCGTAAGAGTTATATTTGTTGGTTTTCTCGGCTCACCTTGTTGTTTTCTTTTGTCCCCCAGGTGCTGGAGTTCGGCGAAGAAATGATGGAGGCAGTGCCGAATCAAAAGATGCTGCAAGGACTGGTGAGTATGGCGCGGCGCTGCAGCTGGAGATGCGACGCATACTGAAATGATGTTCTTTCCAGGTCCGGAAGCGAGATGGATCTGGAATCAGGCGAGGAATTTGAAAATAGTTCGTTTTCTAACCATGTCCTTTTCTTTCCTCTTGTTTTAGGAGCTCCAGATTCAAGGCGGGCGTGGCAGAAGACTGGATGCTGACTGCAGGCACGGTGAGCGTTACGCTGTTGGATGCAGAAGAACACGAAGCGTGTGCTGCTGTTCGGGCGTGGTTTAAATAGCGTCCAAAGTAGTTCCAGGTAAGAAGTTCCCCAGAACCACGCCAGAGTAAAAAAATAGTCCCTGTAATAAAATAGTCCCATCCAGGCCTCACGTAGGCTTGGACTCACTAGCAGCATGGTCTGCATCAGGTAAGTAAAGTCTATGAGCCTGGCGCCTATGGCGCCAGAACTGATCTCTATGATGAGCCTGGCGCCTAAGGTGCCAGGACTGAACCCAAACAGCCCCCAGCCGGGGCTGTTGGGGTTTTAATAAGTATCTGGATGCCTGCTCCCAGAGCTGATGGGCTTGGTCCTGATGCCCGGGGGTAGGCATCATGACAGTACTCTCCCCCAAGGCCCCTCCTAAAGTTGTTCTTCCCCTTGGCCATGGTTTGTCTGGGAAGTCCCGATGGAATCTCTTCACCAACCGAGGTGCATGAAGGTGGTCACTAGGCTCCCATGACCTTTCTTGTGGTCCGTAGCCCTTCCAATCGATTAAATAAAAACGTTTTGATTTAACCACCTTGGAGTCCAGGATATTTTTAACCTCAAATTCAGTTTCTCCGTCTATCAAGATGGGGTTGGGTGGTTTGGTTAATCTTGTTCTGGGTTGAACTGGCTTTAAAAGTGAAACATGCAATACAGGATGAATTTGCATATTAGAGGGTAATTCCAATTTGACGGCCACCGGGTTGATAATGGCCTTAATGGTGTAAGGTCCCAAATATCTAGGGTTAAAAGTCTGAGTTCCCTTCAGCGGTATGTGTTTTGTAGCCAGCCAAACGTGATCCCCAATCTGGTATTGTGGAGTTTCACTTCTATGTTGATCAGCATTTTTCTTATATTTCTCTTTTGCTTGTTTCAAATGTTCTGTCCTTAAAGGCTTGCGTAATAGTAGAGTGCAAATGACTAACTCCGGGCATTTCTAAGTGCTGAGGCGAATCTAGTTCTGTGGTTCGAAGATGATGTCCATATATGGTATAAAAGGGGCTTTGTCCGGTTCCTGAATGTACAGAGTTATTGTATGCATACTCGGAAATCCATAAAATATCTTTCCAATTACTTTCGGTCTGGTGTAGCATGCAACGTAGGTACTGTTCAAGGGTCTGGTTGGTCCTCTCCGTCTGACCATCGGTCTGGGGATGGTGACTTGTTGATAACCTCACGTCGATTTGCGCCAATTGACAACATTTCTTCCAAAAATGTGAAATGAATTGACTACCTCGGTCAGAGACCAATACGGAAGGAAATCCGTGTATTCGAACAATGTTTTCGAGGAACTCCTTGGCCAGAATTGAAGCATAAGGTAATCCCTTTAAAGGAATAAAGTGGGTCATCTTGGAAAAAAGATCCACAATAACTAGTATGGTGTTAAATCCATTACATGGAGTTAGATCTGTAATAAAGTCTAAAGATAAGGTATGCCATGGTGTAGGTGGAATATCCAAAGGTTGTAAAAGGCCAGCTGGTTTTTTCTTCTGACTTTTGTTTTGGGCGCAAATGCCACAAGACATCACAAATGACTTTACGTCTTTTCGCCAGGTGGGCCACCATAATTGTCTCTTAATGTTAGCTTCAGTTTTTGCGATACCTGGGTGCCCTTCCATCAGGGTGTCATGATAATTGGAGATGACTAGTTCTTGTAGTTCCTTGTGTGGTAGAAATAGTCGCCCTTGATAATAAGGTACGTCACTGATGACTGAGTAGTCTGGGCCTTTCTTTACCCAGTCCTGCAGGGCTGTTGGATCGAAGAGTTGTTGGATTTTTACATGAATATCCTCTAGTGTCTGTAGAGTAGTTATGCCAAGAATTATTTGTTCTGAAATTATAGGCACCGGTTCCGGGTTCGCATATGCTTCTCCCATCCCTATTCAGGATAAGGCATCTGCCTTGCCATTTTTACAGCCTGGTCGATAAGTGATCACGAAATCGAACTCGGCCAAGAACAATGCCCATCGAAGGTGGCGCGACGATTCGGCTTTGGCTGTTTTTAAATACTGCAAGTTCCGGTGATCTGTGATCACAGTAATGGTATGCCTGGCACCGAGAAGATAATGCCGCCAAGCCTTGAAGGCAGATTTGATGGCTAATAACTCTTTATCGGTAACCGCATAGTTTAACTCGGGTGGCGAGAACTTTTTGGACCAAAATGCTACGGGGTGAAGTTAACCGGTTTCAGGATCCTTCTGGGACAGGGCAGCTCCCATGGCTAAACTGGATGCATCAGTTTCAACTATGTATGGAAGTTCAGGGCGGGGATGCTTTAAGACAGGTGCAGACGTGAATTTCGATTTCAGCTCTTTGAACGCCTTTTCAGCCTCTTCGGTCCACAATAAGCGTTTGTTTTTTCGCAAAAGTGCTGTGATGGGGTGTACAACATGTGAGAAATCCGGAATGAATCTGCGGTAGAAAGTAGCAAATCCGAGCATGCTTTGTACCCCTTTAACTGAATAGGGTGCTGGCCACTTGAGAATTGCGTCCACCTTTCGAGAGTCCATTCGGACTCCTTTTGGAGTCAGGATAAATCCAAGGAATTCAACTTCCGTAGTATGAAAAACAGATTTTTCCAATTTTGCATATAACTTGTGCTGGCGTAGTTTCTCAAGGACTGCACGCACGTGCTTAACATGGTCTGATTGTGAGGAGGAGTACACTAGAATATCGTCTATGTATACGACAGCACAGACGTCAATGAGTTCACGAAGGACATCGTTCATAAAATACTGGAAGGCTGCTGGTGCATTGAACAACCCGAAGGGCATCACCTGATATTCGAATAATCCGCACTTGGTGCGAAAGGCAGTCTTCCATTCTCTGGCATAGATACATCGATGATGTTATTTTCATATGGCATGGAAACAAGCAAGAACTGGACAATTTTCTAAACTGGACCAACAACTTAACACAAGAAATTTAATTCACGATGAGCTACAATAACGAGAAAATGAACTTCCTTGACCTTAACATACTGGCCTCGGATGGGAAGCTCACATGCTCGATTTTCAAAAAGGAGACTGACCGCAATACTACATTGCACTATAGGAGCAATCATCCCAAAAGCCTCCGGGACAACTTGCCCTATGGACAATTCCTCAGAATCAGACGCAATTGCACCGATACTCAGGACTTCAAAGCACACGCTTCAGAACTTCAACACAAACTTGAAAACAGAGGTTACCTTAAAAAACTACTCTAGGATACCAAGAAAAGAGCACTCTACACACCTAGAGAAGTCTTATTCGCTCCCAAGGTTCACAACCATAACTCCGAAGACCCTATGGCATGTGTAACCACCTTCAATGCCAATACATCCAAACTCAGAGGCATCATCAAAAAACTCTGGTCTATCGTCCAGCTGAGCCTGCCAGAAGAACCTCTACCCAGAATGGCCCTTAAGAGATCTAAAAATCTTAAAGATCTCCTAGCATATGCTAGAAACAAACGCAAAGATTCCAGATCGACTCTGTGGAATATGCAGGAGATCCACGGTCATCATTCCTGCGGGAGCTGCTCAGTCTGCAGCCAAACAAAAAAACTACGATCCTTCCTCATAGACGGCAAAGAATGGGAAATCCGTCACTTTTCTAACTGCAAGACATCCAATGTTATCTACTTGATTGAATGCCCCTGCCACTTACGATACATAGGGCAAACATCTAGACCAGTGAACAAGAGAATAGGGGAACATAAGTCTAGAATAAGATGCAAGACTCACAATGCATCCCTGGTTTCACACTTTCTCGAATTTCAACATAATTGTGACTCCTTCAAATGGTGGGTGGTGGACAAAGTGATGGACTGCTCCAATACCAACAATGCTCTCAATTACAAAGAATCTTGGTGGATTTTCAAGCTACAAACCATT
Source organism: Ambystoma mexicanum (assembly GCF_040938575.1). NCBI lineage: Eukaryota > Metazoa > Chordata > Amphibia > Caudata > Ambystomatidae > Ambystoma > Ambystoma mexicanum. The sequence goes on from NC_090929.1 coordinate 587,657,063, forward strand.
GCTCAGGGTCTCAATGAACTCGCACAGGTTGAATATCTGTAACCAGCTGTACTCTCCCCCTGTAGCCGGTTACCCTGCGGCCACTACACTGTATCTCCAAGCCGGTCTGTAGGCGCGTTCCTCCCTTTGCCACCCAGGGCCCCTAGTACACGCCCTCAGGCCCACCGAGGGCACATTCTCCATTTGCCTGCCCTCCTAGCCACTATGCACCTCACTCGCTGGTATTCCTTCTATCTCTTCTTTTCAGGGACATTCCGACCCCCAACAGCCCTCTCCAACTGTTTACACTGATCACACCGACCAGCCGGTGCTTCACTCTGTGCAACGCAGCACCCAGCCATTGACTACTCAACAGCATCATTCCACAATGTGCATAATTTATGCAATGTCCTTCAGTTTACAGTTTTCTCCTTCCTTCACATACACGAGCACCGACATCCAACTCATCCAGCCGGCCTGCTCACTGAGCCCAGGTGTATCCACAACACCAACTGTCGTATTCTAAATGACGCATCCTTTCACGTCGTTGTCTCCCTGGAGACCAGATCGCTGCGCCCATGCGCATGCGCGAGGCACAGACTCTCACTCCACCCGCATGCGCACTTCATATTGCTCGCACAGCTCCTTCTCTTCTGAACGCGAGCACCGCTTCTGTGCGAATTACGCCGCACGCCAACAGATCCATGCCTTTAGGTGAGTTCTACCCCACATAGGGCACCAACCTCCCATTCGGGGCTCCACCTCACAGCCGTTACCATTAAATGACAGGTTGTTGCGGTCTTTTCATTTTCCTTTTTTGTTTTTTTGTCTCTCCCCCCCTCGCCCCGCTCAGCAGCTTCGATCTTCTGACCGCCTAGATCTTACAGACAGGAACTGATCTCCTGCCACCAAGACTCCATTCACTCTGAGGAACTCACGCATTACCTCGCCCTGCAGTACCCATTCTACCAGGTACCCCTCCCTTTTTGTTACTTTTACATCATGGCAGCAACTAATAGGCTCCCCGGCCACATGTGTCTTAATCCACCACATATGTCTTTTTCAGGTCGCTCCTCAGTGATTACACAGCGTCCCTCAGCCAGCGGGCAACCATCCTTTTACCATGAGCACTGCTACTATCAGCTCATACACCTAAAAACCTCCGAACGCAAGGTCAGTGCCTGGGTACGGAGGGCTTTCCCCAGTTTGTAGTCTCTCACGGGCATTTTTAACATTAGAATACATGGTCCAACAATATCTTATATATTGTATTTTAATCATAGGGAGACCTGCTTTTCCTGGCCCCAGAAGAAGGCTGCCACCCTTTCACAGCCGAAACGTCCCACGTCATCGTGTCTTGAACCTACATCATAGAGACCAATGACCTACATCATCCTTACCACCTTCAGTGTTGACGTCGCCTCTTAGCAGACCCTATTTTTAGGTTTCTTGAAGTAAAACATTGCATTTTACGAAGTACTGGTTGTAAAAGTGTTGATAAATATGAAGTAATATTTTGTAACACAAGACACAGGCAACACAACAGAGTATCAATACAGTATTGTGGAGACAACACACTATACTTATTTTACGAATGTGTTCTTTTTTGAAATGTTGGCAGAGTCCCTATAAAAAGTCACTTTAGATTTCTGTACGACTTTAAGTATAACAGGCAGCATTTTGTGGCTTTTGTGTCAAACATTTGTGTCCTTGCTTTACAAAACTCAGCAAGCAGGCGACTATGTTTACTGCTTATTGTCTATATGTAAGTCTTTCAGCTAGAAAAATTGAATTATCCATGCTGTAATATGTGACCTAAATAAATAAAAGGTCCTAATTAACTGGTTTTCCAGTTCTTCCAGAATTTGGATTTGTACGTTTCCCTCCTATGATACATACTTATGAAGATGTATTGTACTTAATATGGAGATGTGTTATAATTGTTTCTACAGCAAACCATTGTAGTTTAAATGTTTGAGGTCAGGACCACCCCCTTGTACTAAATTCCATTCATCGCCTTTCTTTACACGTACCAGATGATATGCCCCTCGAAGATCCAATTTAGTGTAGATGTAAGCATCCTTTACTTGGTCTAGTAATTCGGGGATCAGAGGCAATGGGTATCGGTTCTTCACCGTAATCTGATTTAATGCGCGGTAGTCTATGCATGTTCTGAGGTCACCTTCCTTTTTAGGCACAAAGAGCAAAGCTGAGGATGCAGGGGACTTGGATGGACGAATAAAGCCATTAGCAAGGTATTGGTCCAAGTATTGTCGTAGGTGAAGGTTTTCGGGTTCCGTAAGGGCGTAGATCCTACTGCATGGAGGTTGTGCACCAGGTATGAGGTTGATTTGACAATCATATGATCTGTGAGGTGGTAAGGTGTTTGCCTGTTCTTTTTGAAAAATATCCTGGAATTCTTGATATTCCTGAGGTAACTGTACGACTGGATTAGCGACTGTGGCCAGGCCTTTGTTCAAGTTTTTTTCCGGGTAACTGGTGTGTGCACAATCCGGGACGGTTATTCTCTTCTCTTGCCAATCAATACTAGGATTGTGTGTTTCCAATCAAGGTATCCCCAGTATTATTTGGAACTGTGGGGCTTTGATTAAATCAAACACAATAGTCTCTTGATGCCCATCTTGACCCAACAGTGTCATCTCTGTGGTGGAATGAGTTACAGAGGCAATTTCACTTCCATCAACTCTGGTGATGACATCCAAAGAGGTTTTTTTGCAGAAAGGTAGATTCATCCTAGAAGCCAACTCGTGGTCCATATAGTTTCCTACGGCCCCACTATCAATGTATGCCCTTACTGCGTGTATACGTGATGGCTGCCTTGGATCAATAAGGACCATTGGTATGATTAGGTGCGAGGTCTCAGTGTCCTTCTTCAAGCTCGGCAAGCGGACCTCTACGCTTGTCGGGCGTGGTCGTTTCCCAAATCAGGTTCTGTTTGATTTCTATCAGCGACTCTGACTATTTTCTTGGATGGTTTTATAGGGCAATCCCGTAGAAAATGTCCTGAGGCCCTACAGTAAAGACGCAATTGCATCTGCCGTCTCCTTTCTCTTTCCTTCTGAGTTAAGGGTCCCTTAACCCCCCCGATCTGCATAGGTTCTGCTGCATCTGTTCCTTTGGGGGTGACGTTGGGTTTAACCAATACCCGATTCTCGGACTTAGCTCGGTCATCCTTTCTATTCTGAAGTCGATGGTCTAACTGGACCACTAAGTCTATATATTCTGCGCAATCCTGTTGGGTTCACAACTTGGGCCAAAACATCTTTAAGTTCTCCCCGAAGTCCACGATGAAATAGTGTAATTCGTTTTACCTCTGTCCATCCGGTTTCCACCACCAACCTATTAAAGGTTTCGATATAGGTTAACAGATCCTGGTTACCTTGTCGTAGGGATAAAAGTTCGTTATCCAGGGCCTGTCCCTGGGAATGTCTAGCGAATAGTCTTTCCATGCTCATTTGAAAACCCTGAAAGTCCTGAAGAAGAGGGTCATCCTGATTGACTAGTGGAATCGACCAATCAGCTGCACTGCCACTCAAATATGATAATACAAAAGCTACTTTGGCTTGGTCATTTGGAAAAGCTCCAGGTCTGCATAAAAAGTGCAAGCGACAGTGGTTCATAAACACAGCGAACCGTTTTGGGTCCCCAGCAAAGCGTTCAGGTGGAGCTAAAGGAATAGCCCCTGGTAAAACCACTTGCACCGGATTGCTCGATGAAACAGGAGTTGGATTCCCCCCCCCGAGTCCTGGTAAAGGTGTTTGCCCTGCTTGCTTTTGCAGCAGCTGCCTAGCCAGATCGTCAGTGCGCTCCGTTGAGACAATCAGTTCTCTCCTGAGGGCATTAGTCTCTTGGCGAGCGGAGTGCACTTCTGCCCTAAGTTCCCCCAATAATTGGGCCAGTTGGTCGGATTCTGAGGCTTCAATAACGCCCGGGTGGGAATGTATAGAGAGGCTTTGTGTTCTGTTACGCTCACCTGGCTCCCACAGGGGCATCGGTCGGACCCGGACGGCTGCGGTCTCCACCAACGTGATGCGTAGTGCAGAGATGACTGACTGGACTGGCCCTCCTAATCTTGTCTGCTTGACCCGTAGAAGTATTCTCCTGCAAGTGGAGGGACGGATTTAGCCACCCGTGGATGCAAGTAATGGCACCCCCCACAGTCCTCCCCACTAATCACCTCCGAAGTGCCCTCTCAGCAATCTCACCTTATACTCTTGAAAGATGAGCTCTCCATCATGCATGGATTGCAGGGGCGCGTTGATGCCAGTTACTTCACTGGTTTGAAGGCGTGAGAGAGTTCCGGAGAGTATTGACTCTGAGGTTCCTGGCGAGAACCAATAAGTATCAAGTTCATAGAGTTCAAAATATGTCCGATGTTCACTCTTGTTCCCCCCTTCCTTCCTTGTCTTGCAGCTGAGTTTGTGAGAATATGCTCTCATGGTAGCTGGTGGCGTCAGGTAAGAGTCTGTATTACCCGACGCTGTCCGGTAAATGTTGCACATGTTTAACCTGTTGTTTTCTCTCTCTTTGCAGGTGCAGCACATGAAGATGTGGAGAGTTATAGAATAATGCCTCCGGCGTAAATCAGGTAAGTCTATGGTGGTAAGAGTTATATTTGTTGGTTTTCTCGGCTCACCTTGTTGTTTTCTTTTGTCCCCCAGGTGCCGGAGTTCTGCGAAGAAATGATGGAGGCAGTGCCGAATTGAAAAATGCTGCGAGGACTGGTGAGTATGGCGCGGCGCTGCAGCTGGAGATGCGACGCGTACTGAAATGATGTTCTTTCCAGGTCCGGAGGCGAGATGGATCCGAAATCAGGTGAGGAATTCTAAAATAGTTTGTTTTCTAACCTTGTCCTTTTCTTTCCTCTTGTTTTAGGAGCTCCAGATTCGAGGCGGGCGTGGCAGAAGACTGGATGCTGACTGCAGGCACGGTAAGCGTTACGCTGCTGGATGCAGAATAATGTGAAACGTGTGCTGCTGTTCGGGCGTGGTTAAAATAGCCTCCAAAGTAGTTCCAGGTAAGAAGTTCCCCAGAACCATACCCGAGTAAAAAATAGTCCCTGTAATATAATAGTCCCATCCAGGCCTCACGTGGGCTTGGACTCACTAGCAGCATGGTCTGCATCAGGTAAGTAAAGTCTATGAGCCTGGCGCCCATGACGTCAGGACTGATTTCTATGATGAGCCTGGCACCTAAGGCACCAGGACTGAACCCAAACAGCCCCCAGCCGGGGCTGTTGGGGTTTTAATAAGTATCTGGATGCCTGCTCCCGGAGCTGATGGGCTTGGTCCTGATGCCCGGCGGTAGGCATCATGACAATCATTCCTGTTACTCTCTGCTTGCTAGGGAGAACTGGGATTGAAACGGCATTGGTTGAGATTGTATATTCCTGAAACCTGTTTTCTCTCCTTCCATATCTTTATCTTGTATATTGGTGGGGGATTGAGTAGTATCAGGTGTAAAGAGTGACAATGCATTTGATTGAACCCATATCAAGTATTATTCTATGCTGCATTGTCTTCTTATCCATTCTCATTCTGATTAAAGAGATTGTTGATGGTTGTGATATCACCCAGGGTGATCATTGTATAAATATTAATAGTGTGATATCTAGATATTGTTCAAAATTCATAAAAGTGTGATATATATCTTGTTCAATTTCTTTAAATAAATCTTTTAACTTTGCAAAACAACCTGCTTCTTGGTTCAGTGAGACCGGGGGGATTCAAAGAGAGGGGCGTGATATAAGGGTACATCATTCAGAAATAAAAGAACTTATAGACAAAAATCTATAATTAAGGGTTCCAACTGTGCATCATAAGCTAGGCATTGACTTAGGTGGAGTGCCGGGTTGAAATCACTTACAAGATGCGCCTATTAACAGGTGTTTCAAGGCGCGACGAGGCAAGGGTGGGGAAACAGAGAGAAGACAGAGACAGCGATCCTACTAGGCCAAGTGACAGGCGTGCTAACCTTAAGCATATGAGTATAAGTTGGTTGAGTTGGAAAAGATTGAAGGAATACCGTTGAAATGCCCCTACATGACTTTGTGCACGAAACAAAGGGGCTTAAACATGTTGCTGTCCTCAGAAACCAGTGCAGAAGGTTTCTTGCTCGGCTAGTTCCGAGTTGAGGATAGCTGAATTATCTGGAGCTCTTTTCCGCTTGATAGCTTTCTTAGACACCTGAATAGATTTTATTGCAATAATCCACATGGGACATCACCTCTACTAATAAACGGGTAATCAAATGAAGCATGAGTAGCAGGCAGGGATACCTCACTGTAGTTACAGATGGAATGAGAAACACAGGGTTTAATTATGAATATGGCAATAACATGCCAGTAAATCTGGCAATTTACTGCCAAACTCTTTTCCAGGTACCACCACTCGGGCCTGTGGCATTACCACAGTATTATGAGTGGAGGTAGGGCAGCGTAAATTTCTATTTTTGCAGTCCATATGATTGCATGGGAATTTTTTCAGTGGATGTACCATGTGTGGTATTACCATGCAGTAGCTCTGCCAATTTTTGGAGGTAAAGTGGACGATTTGCCTCCAGCTTTTTTTTCTGTAGGTGAATCCTCCACTTTACCTCCAAACTTGGAATTCGGTGGTGCAGTAAAAGTGGTGGTGAGTCCGTTACCACCACAAATATTGGTGGTAACAGCATTACTGACATGTTTTTCCTGCACTGCTGTATGTGTAATGAGACCCATTCTTTGTAAAAGTGCTCACTACAAGAATTAAGCGTTCCATAGACTAGGACACCCAGGTTGCACATCTACTATTTATGATATGATATGATATGGTATGATATGATATGGCATTTAAAACGCGCCTATGCACAAGTGTTTCAAGGCGCAGGGAGGCAAGGGAGGGAGGGGGAACAGAGGGAAGACAGACAATGATCCTACTAGGCCAGTTGTCATTCAGATCGCACATGTATATGGGAAAGGGGAAGGGGAAAGTGTGGGGGGGCTAAGGGGGAGGACAGTGCAGTACAGTGCACTACATGGGATAACAGAATAAATAAACAATGAGTAAAAGTATGGCCAGCAGGTGGCAAGTGCAAGGGTAAGTGCAGGCATCAGGTGACAAGTGCTGGTAGTGGGACTGTAGGGATATAGAAAGACAGTGCCCAAGAGCGGGGGTTGACAGGAAGGCAGTGCAGGTGTGCGACTGGCAGGAGGGGGACCTGAGCCCGAGATCAGAGGTGGCCAGGTAACCAGTGCAGATTCAGTTTCAGCCAGGAAGTCAGCAGGGGAGAGGCAGAGAAACAGCAGAGAAAAAGCAGAAGCAAAGAGAACCGGAGAGGATTCTCCTCAAGTTTCAGGGAGTCCCCAGCTGAAGAAAGAGATCTACCAGCATCTTGTTGCTTGGAGAAGCGACTGATCCTGAGGGAGTTGGAGGCAAATGAGCGAAGAGCTCGAAAAGGAAGATATTTAGGAAGAGAGAGTTGAAGGTGTTGAGACACAGGCCCCAGAATACCTTGTGGACAATGCAGAGGGTTTTGAACTTAATCCTCGCAGCCACTGGGAGCCAGTGCAGAGATTTCAGTCCTGGAGAGATACAATCCCTGGGCTTGAGGCCAAGGAGGCCAAGGACAAGTCTCACAGTCCTGTTCTGGATGAGTTGCAGAGGGCGGAGAGTAGAAGCAGGCAGATTTAGAAGGAGGCTGTTGCAATATTCCACCCTAGAGAGACACCTCTGAGGAATTGCAACTGATAGTGTGACTTCTTAGAGCTGCCAGAGATGTGAGGAGAGAAGGCGTGTGTGGAGTTGAAGATGACCCTGAGGTTTTTAGCCTCACAGGTGGGAGCAGGGAGAGGGCCAAGAGAGGCCGGCCAGAGAGTGACAGGAAAGGAGCGAGCGTGTGTGCCGATGCAGAAAATCTAAGTCTTACTGGCATTATGTCAGAGATCATTGGCGGCACACCAGTCCTGGATGGCGGACGGACAGTCAGAGATGAGAGAGGGAGAAGAGGTGGCTGAGGGTAGCCTGAAAATGAGCTGAGAGTCATCCGCATAGCACTGAAAGTTGGGTCAGAGCGCGGCAATGCAGTGGGCAAGAAATGCCAGGTATTGGTTGAACAGCCAGGGAGAGAGGTTAGACCCCTAGGGAACACCGCTGGTAGAGATAGAGATGGAGGAGAAGAAGGACCCAAGTTGGACCTGGGAGGGTTGGTCAGAGAGAAAAGAAGTCAGCCACGCCAGTGCCTGACAGGTTATCACGGAGACGGTTGAGCAGGATGGCATGGTTGACCATGTCAAAGGCAGACGAGAGATCAAGTAAGATGAGGACACAGAGGGTGTTGGAATCAAAGTTGGAAAGCAGGTCTTCAAAGATGTTCAGGAGAGCAGTTTCCATGCTTCTGGCAGCTCTGAAGCCAGACTGATGATCATGGAGACAACCAACAGATTCACTGTGAAGATTGAGCTGGGAGATGGCCAGCTTTTCCAGTTTTCCCAGGAAAGGAGTGATGGAGATTGGGCGATAGTTAGCCAGGCAGGATGGGTCGGCAGAGGGTTTCTTAAGAAGAGGGTGCACAAGGGAGTGCTCCAGGGGGAAGGGAAGACTCCCGTGGTGAAGGAGTGATTGCAGAAGTCGGCCAGGGCAGGAGCCAGGGAGTCAATGTGGTCCTTGATGGTTTTGGAGGAACAGGGATGAGCCTGTTTTGATGAGACTTTCATAGATCGGACTTGTCTAGAAACCTTGTCTGTGGATAACAGGGGAAAGGCATAGGAGGAGGGAGGAGAGGTGGTCGAAGAAGGGCCAGAGGAAGAGCAGGGAGTAGAGGGAGGAAGGGGAGAGGAGGAGAGAGAGGACATGATGTCCTGAGTTTTAGAGAAGAAATGAGAAGGCAGTGCCGTGCAGAGTGCCTGGGAAGGGACAGGAGAGGTAGTGACTGCCGCAGGATTGGCCAGTTCCTTGCAGATTTGAAAGAGTTCAGCTCAGTTGTTAGATGCCGCAGAGATGCAGGCTTGGATGTGTGCTCTCTTCTTGGTGAGGACAGAGAGCCGATATTGCCTTTGAAGCAGGCGGCAGGCCAGTTTGTCAGAGGATGTACATGAAGCATGCCATTTCCTCTCAGCCACCCTGCACTTGCATTTAAGGGTAATGAGGTCTGAGTCATACCAGCAGTTGCACTTGGCTTTGGGCTTCAGGCGGATGCTGATGAGAGGGGAAAGAACTTTGAGAGGATCAGATATAGAAGAGTGGAGAATAGAAAGGGCTGTGTCAGGGTGTGAGTCAGCCAAAGGGGGAGGTGGGATGAGAAAGTGGCAGCGAAAGCCTCCACTGACATGCACTTCATGGGTCGGATGATCGAGAAGGTGGGTGGCAGTGATGGGGTTGGCTTAGCCTGAGGGGTAGAGAGGGTGAGCTGGGAGGAAGGAGAAAGTGATCACTCCAGGAGAGAGGAGTGGTGAGAGGGACAGAAAGGGGAAGGTCTGAGGAGAGTGTCAAAGTTTGTGACAGAGCTGGCCGTGAACCATGTCTCGGTGAGGATCCATGGAAATGGGCCAACTGAGTGGGATAGCAGTAACGCTGCAAGGTTATATGAGTAATAACTCAGGTCTAGCATATTTCTCATAGAGCCAGTTGATGTTATTTACAGGCTGATTCATGGAATGATTAGCGCGGCGCAAGTGGGCAAAAACGTGCGAATCGCAGTGGAATAGCGAAAATCGCAGTGCAAGTGCGAAAATCGCACGAAAAGCAGCGCACATCGATTCATGGAAGTCCATGCGCGAGAAAACCAGCGGATGTGCGATAAAAAAGTGCGCGGCGCACGTTGGCGCACAGGCCATCTAACAGCGTGCGCCAGGTCACAGCGAAAATCACACAGGCCAGAGCGAAAATCGCACATAGCGCGGCGCACGCAACAAAAGTAGGCGGAACACGGGCGTAACACTCGGAATGGGGAACAACTTGCCAAAACGTGGACGTCACGGGGGAAGTACAGGGCACAAGTGCGCGGAACGCCCACACGCTCGCCTACAACACGTATTCATGGAATAGAATAGGGCAAAAAAGCACACGCTCAAACCAGCGCACAGGCACAAACACGACCGCCACAAGAAAGCAGGCGGTAGCGTCTCTGCGGCTGTAAGAAATGTGCGCCAAAAGGTGCGCCAACAAATAGCACCTATATACTGCCATGATGAATGTCCTATACTGTGGCCCTCCAGGACAAATGACGTGCAAAGGGGTACCCACAAACACGGACCCGCTGACAAAAAATACGTGTGCGTGTATACTGGGGTGCGCGGGAAGTGTCACACGCGATTTGGCCGGGTACGTGGATTTCAGGGGTGCGCAGGAAGTTCCACACGTGAATGGGCCAGTGCGAGCAGGGTACGTGTATTACATGGGTGCGCGGGAAGTTCCACACGCGATTCCATCAGGGTACGTGTATTTCAGGGGTGTGTGGGAAGTTACACACGCGATAGTCCCAGTGCGAGCAGGGTACGTGTATTTCAGGGGTGCACGGGAAGTTCCACACGCGAATGGGCCAGTGCGAGCAGGGTACGTGTATTACATGGGTGCGCGGGAAGTGTCACACGCGATTTGGCCGGGTACGTGGATTTCAGGGGTGCGCGGGAAGTTCCACACGCGAATGGGCCAGTGCGAGCAGGGTACGTGTATTACATGGGTGCGCGGGAAGTTCCACACGCGATTCCATCAGGGTACGTGTATTTCAGGGGTGCGCGGGAAGTTACACACGCGATAGTCCCAGTGCGAGCAGGGTACGTGTATTTCAGGGGTGCGCGGGAATTTCCACACACGAATGGGCCAGTGCGAGCAGGGTACGTGTATTACATGGGTGCACGGGAAGTTCCACACGCGATTCCATCAGGGTACGTGTATTTCAGGGGTGCGCAGGAAGTTACACACGCGATAGTCCCAGTGCGAGCAGGGTACGTGTATTTCAGGGGTGCGCGGGAAGTAACACACGCGATTGGCCCAGTGCGAGCAGGGTACATGTATTTCAGGGGTGCGCGGGAAGTTCCACACGCGAATACTGCAGGGTACGTGCATTTCAGGGGTGCGCGGGAAGTTCCACACGCGAATGGGCCAGTGCGAGCAGGGTACGTGTATTACATGGGTGCGCGGGAAGTTCCACACGCGATTCCATCAGGGTACGTGTATTTCAGGGGTGCGCGGGAAGTTGCACACGCGATAGTCCCAGTGCGAGCAGAGTAAGTGTATTTCAGGGGTGCGCGGGAAGTTCCACACGCGATTGGCCCAGTGCGAGCAGGGTACGTGTATTTCAGGGGTGCGCGGGAAGTGCCACACGCGAATTCTGCAGGGTACGTGCATTTCAGGGGTGCGCGGGAAGTGCCACACGCGATAGTCCCAGTGCAAGCAGGGTACGTGTGTTTCAGGGGTGCGCGGGAAGTTCCACACACGATTGGCCCAGTGCGAGCAGGGTACGTGTATTTCAGGGGTGCGCGGGAAGTTCCACACACGAATTCTGCAGGGTACGTGCATATCAGGGGTGCGCGGGAAGTTCCACACACGAATGGGCCAGTGCGAGCAGGGTACGTGTATTACATGGGTGCGCGGGAAGTTCCACACGCGATTCCATCAGGGTACGTGTATTTCAGGGGTTCTGGGGAGTACTACACGTGAATTGGCCTTGTGGGTCCTCCCAGGTGTACGCTCCACAACCTCCACGGCCCCTGCAGGCAGCCCACACCACGGGGGACTACCCTGCACCCCTGCTCATGTCCCGCAGGCAGCCCATCCACCATGGGCATGCCCCCAGCCAACCCACATGTCACCTTGCACTACTGATCAACAATGCATGTCTCCCACCACCCCCACCCCCTTGCCACCATGGGCAGCCTCCAGCCGGCCCCCACTCATGTCTCCCACCACCCCCACCCCCCAGCCACCAGGGGCAGCCTCCACCAGGCACCCACTCATGTCTCCCACCACCCCCACCCCCCAGCAGTGCAGGGGCAGCCTCCACCAGGCACCCACTCATGTCTCCCACCACCCCCACCCCCCAGCAGTGCAGGGGCAGCCTCCAGCAGGCCCCCACCCATGTGTCCCACCACCCCACCCCCCAGCCACCAGGGGCAGTCTCCAGCAGGCCCCCACTCATGTCTCCCACCACCCCCACCCCCCAGCAGTGCAGGGGCAGCCTCCACCAGGCCCCCACTCATGTCTCCCACCACCCCCACCCCCCAGCAGTGCAGGGGCAGCCTCCACCAGGCCCCCACTCATGTCTCCCACCACCCCCACCCCCCAGCCACCAGGGGCAGCCTCCAGCAGGCCCCCACTCATGTCTCCCACCACCCCCACCCCCCAGCAGTGCAGGGGCAGCCTCCACCAGGCCCCCACCCATGTGTCCCACCACCCCCACCCCCCAGCAGTGCAGGGGCAGCCTCCACCAGGCCCCCACTCATGTCTCCCACCACCCCCACCCCCCTGCCACCATGGGCAGCCTCCAGCAGGCCCCCACTCATGTCTCCCACCACCCCCACCCCCCAGCAGTGCAGGGGCAGCCTCCACCAGGCCCCCACCCACGTGTCCCACCACCCCCACCCCCCAGCCACCAGGGGCAGCCTCCAGCAGGCCCCCACTCATGTCTCCCACCACCCCCACCCCCAGCCACCAGGGGCAGCCTCCACCAGGCACCCACTCCTGTCTCCCACCACCCCCACCCCCCAGCCACCAGGGGCAGCCTCCACCAGGCACCCACTCATGTCTCCCACCACCCCCACCCCCCAGCAGTGCAGGGGCAGCCTCCACCAGGCCCCCACCCATGTGTCCCACCACCCCCACCCACCAGCCACCAGGGGCAGCCTCCAGCAGGCCCCCACTCATGTCTCCCACCACCCCCACCCCCCAGCCACCAGGGGCAGCCTCCACCAGTCACCCACTCATGTCTCCCACCACCCCCACCCCCCAGCAGTGCAGGGGCAGCCTCCACCAGGCCCCCACCCATGTGTCCCACCACCCCCACCCCCAGCCACCAGGGGCAGCCTCCAGCAGGCCCCCACTCATGTCTCCCACCACCCCCACCCCCCAGAGGCAGCCTCCACCAGGCACCCACTCATGTCTCCCACCACCCCCACCCCCCAGCAGTGCAGGGGCAGCCTCCACCGGGTGCTCACAATCCCCAATCATGTGCGTAATGGACAGCCTCCACATCCAAAAAGCCCTACCAAGTAACCCATTCACCCACATGGAAATGGAAATCACATGTTACACCCCCAATGTTCATGAAGCTAATGAACCCATGTCCGTCACACACAATGGTTGCAATATAATGGGAAAACACACAACATGACATGCATGAAACCAATGAGATGATACCACACAGTGAAGTATGCTAACAAAATTGTATTAAAAAATTTAAGAATGCAAAAGAAAGAAAACTAACTACAATGTGAATGAGAACAAAAAACATGCATGTCCGTATAAAAAACTACCAAGGGTCCATGAGCCCAACTGAACAAAGGAAACCTACTAAAAAAACCTACCTAAAAATCAACTATATACAAAAAGTGGAGCAGTGTCCGTCGACTCCAAATCATAATTGGAAAGAAAGGAAACCTAAAACTAAATAACTATATACAAAAGTGGCGGGCCAGTCCAGTGGCTCACTCCGTGGTGTCCCGGGCCAGGGCATCATCGAACTCCTGTTCGATGTCCCGGAGGCGGTCCAGTTCCATGGCCCCGAGGGTCCGCAGGGACGACGCTGTGTCCTCCTCCAACCCCCTGCGGATTGCCTCGAGGCACTCGGCCCGCCTCAGGGCCCTCCGCATGGAGTTCTCCGCCCTGACCATTGTGAGCCGTGCCTCTTCCGCCCGCCGCCGTTCCGCACCTATGGCGTGGCCCAACCGCTGCCACACGGAAGACACTCTCTGTCCTGGGTCCCCCTGCCCTCCGGCCGATGCCTGCCCCTCCGATGTGGAAAGCCCCGAGCCTTCATGTCTCCCACCATGTTGCTGCTGCTGCTGCTCTGCCTCTGCCCGTGCACTGCCTCCTGCTGCCTGCACATCCTCCGCCGGCTGGGGTGCACTTGTTGATGTGGCCACCCCTGCTGGACCTCCGACTCCCGACTGTGGCAGGGATGCCTCCTCCACCAGCCTGGCCGCACCGTCAGAGGCAGCTCCACAGGGCACCCAGGTGACTGATGGGTGGGAAGATGGCACAGAGGACGACTGGCGCGTAGGGGGTCCAGTTGAGGAGGGGGTCGGAGCAAGCCCCATCAGACAGCGGAATCCGGCCTGGGTGACCTGTCCCAGCAGGCTGACGTGGTCAACGAGCCATTCGAGATGACGTGCAGTCTCTCCATGAAAAGACTGCAGGTCACCTCGCATGGCCCGTTGACGCAACGCCACACCAGCCAGGACAGGCTCAACCCGGACCTGGATGGCCACGTCCGCAGGCAGAGGAAGGCCAGTTGACGTCAGCTCATCCCCTGCCTGAAAACGGGTCTGGACGTAGGCATCCCTGCTGGTGTCACCAGGATTGGTGATATCCTCGTCAGAGAACGTATAATCCGATTCGCCACCCTCCCCTAACTCCTCACCTTCGTCTCTTCTTCCAGTACCCTTCTTCCCTTTACTTCTTGGTCGCTCCTTTTTTTTATGTAGGTAGGGGCGCCCACGGAAGGTAGCCACCATGTACCCAAAAAGGGTTTCCGGTGCTTCCTCCCGGGAACGCCGGTAAGGGGAAAAAGCCGAAAGGCACAAAAAACCCCGAAGCGACCTGCCTGACTCTCCTTCGGAATGAGCTGGAATGTGTTGGAATGCAGTCGGCTGAAGCAGATACTCCGTGGTATTAGGATGAAGCTCCGAAGGAAGGTAGGCAGAAAGTAGAACAGAATCTCACAGGGAGAACCAAGTCCAAAGGTGAAGCGCAATGAATAGGCAGTCCTTAAACAGGCCGGGATCTGGTACACGGGGGATCACAGAGGAAGGTATCCGAAATCAGAAGAATAAGCAATCCGAGAAAACAGGCCTAGGTCTGGTACACAAAGAGGCTGGCAGGAGGAGAAAAACAGAAAGGGCAGAAGGCAAGACAAGGGGAATAGGAAAAAGGACCCGATAGAATTCGGGTAACCAGCAGTGAGTGAGAGCAGGCGAAAAAGGCAGACGGCTCTAACGGAGGAAACCGGAAGCGTTGCAACGCGTACACAACCCGGAAGGAGCTGTATTTATACTCCGGGCCGCGTAAGCGCGCATACGCACGGGCGGAACTGAAAGTGGGCGTGACAGGCTACCAGCGTGCACGGCCGGATAATGTCCGCGCCGCCAGCGGTTCCACAGGCGCCAAGTACCGCGTGGCATGACAGTATGCCCCCTCCCAAGGGACCCTCCCCCTGGTTTGCCCGGATGGTAAAAGTGGAATTTGCGCAACAGTGTAGGGGCAGAAATATGGGAGAGGGGTTCCCAGGAATTCTCAGAGGAGGGGAAGCCCTTCCATCGTACAAAGTATTCTAGTCTGCCTCTATGATATCTGGAGTCGCAAATTTAAGCTACCTCGTATTCTTCCGGAGTGGAATCCTGAGGAACATTAACTCCCTCAGCTTGACGCCTCCAGATATCAACATGAAAGGGCTTAAGCTGAGACGCATAAAAGACAGGATGAACTCTGTTCAAGCTGGCAGGAAGTTTAAGACGGAAGGCCACAGGGTTGATCCTTTGTACAATCTTATAAGGCCCTAAAAACTTCGGGGATAGTTTGGATGGATGGGCCCAACGAGGTAAGTATCTCGTAGAAAGCATTACCCTGGAACCAACCTCCCAACCTGGCACGGGTTGACGATGTCTGTTGGCTTGGGACCTATAGCGTTCCTGCGCTGCCTGAAGGCTTTCCATAGCCTTCTTGTGTATCTCTTTAAGGCGGGTGAGTGAGGAATCTACAGATGGTATATTAGTAGAAAGACAGGAGATAGGAAGAATAGACCGGGGATGGTAGCCATAATTACAGAAAAATGGACTAACCCCTAGAGCTGAGTGTACGGAATTGTTGTAGGAGAATTCGGCCAGAGCCAATAACGAGTGCCAGTTGTCTTGTTGGGAATTAGTAAAACACCTTAAGTATTGTTCCAGAGTTCCGTTTAGCCGTTCAGTTTGTCCATTAGACTGGGGGTGAAACCCCGACGTGAGAGCTCTTTCAATCCCCAGCCGCTCACAGAGAGCCTTCCAGAAATGAGAGGTGTACTGACTTTCCCTGTCAGAGATGATCTTAGAGGGCATACCGTGCAGTCTAAAGATGTCTTGGAGAAATACTTCGGCCATGTTGGCTGCAGTGGGAACTCCGGGCAAAGGGGAAAAGTGAGCCATTTTAGTGAATGAATCAACCACCGCCATTATACATGTGCACCCCTGTGAGATGGGAAGATCCACAATGAAATCAGTAGAGATTGAGCTCCAGGGGCCGTCAGGCACAGCACAAGGTTCGAGTAATCCTATAGGTCGTTGACGAGGGGATTTACTTCAGAGGCAGATGATACAGGATTGGTCATAACGATCCACGTCCTCCCTCATTCTAGGCCAGTAGAAGTGACGACAAAGGAATTCCAGGGTGCCTGTACCCCCCCGATGCCCAGCAAGTTTTGTGTCGTGACACCAGTTCAAGGCCATCTTGCGAAAGGCAGGCGTGGGTAGATAGAGTCTACCTTTGACCAGGTAAAGACCATCTCTAATTTCGTACGTCAAGCCTTTGGGATGTCTCTCTACTTCAAAGCGCCCTCCCGATTCATCTTTTACCTGACTGAGGAACGTCGAAACCATTCCGATGCTTCTGGGTCGGGGAAACATGTGTTCACGAGGAGACTCGGAATCGGGTAGGTAGTCACAACGCCGTGAAAGGGAGTCAGCCAACACATTCATCTTTCCTGGGATATAAGTGATGTGAAAATCGAATTGGGCGAAGAAATGAGCCCATCGGGCCTGTCGGGTGTTGTAGCACTCGAATTGCCTCAGAACTTGCAGGTTCTTGTGATCAGTCCAGATTGTAAATGGATACCTGCCTCCCTGAAGGAGATGCCGCCATTCCACACAAGCCGATTTCATTGCTAGTAATTCTCGTTCAATGACCGAGTAGTTTCTTTGACTGGCGTTAAGTGTCTTCGAGAAGTAGGCGACAGGATGCTCTACTCCCCGAACCTCTTGGAGAAGGACAGCTCCTATGGCAGCAGCAGAGGCGTCGGTCTCCAGAATGAAGGGCAGCTCCTGGTCAGGCTGTAGAAGTATGGGTGCGGCACAAAAAGCGTTCTTAAGATCCCCAAAGCTATCCTCGGCCTCAGCCGACCATCTGAACGGCTCAGAAGATTTCTTGAGGAGAGTAGTGATGGGCAGGATCTTCTGGGAGAAATTGGGAATGAACCTACGATAGAAGTTCGCCAGACCCAGGAATCTTTGAATTTCTTTCACTGAAGAGGGTGAAGGCCAGTCTAGGATGGATGACACCTTGTGGGGGTCCATTGAGATACCCTGACTGGACAAGATATAACCCAGATAAGGTATGGATGAAGCGGAGAAAACACATTTTGCAAGTTTAACTGACAAGTGATTGTTCTTAAGCCTAAGGAAAACTTCCTTGACATGTTCCTCGTGTTCTTTGGCATTGTTGGAAAATATTAGAATATCGTCAAGATACACTAGAGTTGTTTGGCACAACAAATCGGAGAACAGTCTGTCCATAAACCGTTGAAAAATAGAAGGGGCATTAACCAACCCAAATGGCATGACCTGGTACTCAAAGAGCCCAAACGGAGTCCGGAAGGCAGTTTTCCATTCATCTCCTTTGTGTACTCGGAGAAGGTGGTAGGCGTTCCTTAAATCGAGCTTAGTAAATGTTGTTGCACCGTGGACGGCTTGTAAGATCTCAGTTATCAAAGGCATTGGATAACGGTCCTTAACAGTGACTTTATTTAAGCCTCGATAATCAATGCAAGGTCTTAGGTCCTTCGAATCTTTTTTGGAAACGAAAAACAAGGAAGCTCCAGCAGGAGACTTTGAAGGTCGGATCAGTCCATTAGCCATGTTATCGTCCAGATAACCTCTGAGATATTGCTTTTCCTCCAGTGACAGAGGAAACATCCTGCCGAATGGTACTAAAGCTCCTGGAGTTAGTTCGATGCAACAGTCCTCAGGCTGGTGTGGAGGTAGTTCAATAGGTATCTTTTCTGTCACCACCTCTGTGAACTCCCTTAGATAATGGGGCAAACAATGGACAGACTTGGTTTCACAACTATTAGATGTCTTGACAGTTTCGAATCTTGGCTCGGGTAAACATTCAGCTCTACAGAAGGAAGATTGAAAACTCAATAGATTTTTTGACCAGTCAATGCTGGGGTTGTGCTTGCGTAGCCAGCAGATTCCCAGAATGATGGGGAAGTGCGCGGCTCTGATGATGTCAAAAATAATTCTTTCCGTGTGCTGTTGTATCGACAAGGTGAGTTCCTCGGTGGTGTGGGTGATCATGCCTGAGCTCAAAGGTTCACCATCCACACCTTCAACCTTCTGGTCTTCCTGTTTGGCAATTCTTTTAAGACCTTTTTGTTTGGCCCAATGAATGTCGATGAAGTTGCCGGCAGCACCACAATCCAGTAGAGCTAATGTAGTCACTTCTGTAGACTCTAGTTTGAGGGTAACAGTGAGCACCATAAGACGAGAGTCTTCAGGGATTTCGGAAGATGACACAGATAGAGAAATGTAAGGACTAGGACCAGCCCCTCGGTAGTGAGTCCCAACACTTACCGAGGGCGAGCGTTTCCCGACCTTCTGGGTGGAACCTCCGGACAGTCTCGTAACATATGAGTAGAAGCTCCGCAATACATGCACAGGCAGCCGTCCCTGCGCCGTTTGCGTTCCTCAGGGGTAAGCGGAGCACGCGCTGTCCCAATTTGCATGGGCTCCTCTTTGGAGGAGCGTGAGAAGGGTACAGAAGGAGACGGGTGTGTTTCCAGAAGAGGGGGAGCATTTGTCTTGGTCTTTCTTCTTTCCATCCGTCGTTCGGTCAGGCGGAAATCTATCCGGAGGGTTGCCGTAAGGAGATCCGCAAAGGATACAGGTCTTTCTATCCTGGCTAGCTCATCCTTTAAGTCTTCTCTCAAACCTCGCCGAAAGATTGCATATTGAGCCTGTTCCTGCCACCCGGCTTCAGCTGCCACCTGTTTAAATGTTGTAATGTAGGTTAGCAGATCCGAATTTCCTTGACGGATGTCCAGCAGATCCTCTGAAGCCAGGTAGGTACTTTCAGTACGTAGAAAGGTTTGTTGTATCAAGCCCTTGAAAGCATCATAATCCTGTAAAACTGGATCCGGCAGGTTCACCAACGGAGTAGCCCATGCCAGGGCATTACCTGACATGTGTGTTATCATAAACCCCACCTTGGCATGGTCCGAGGAAAAGGTCTGAGGGCGGAATGAGAAGTGCAAATGGCACGCAACCAAAAACTCTTTTACTTTTTTTGGAGTGCCATCAAACTTGCCCGACACAGGGGGGAGCGGTGGAAGATCGGTGGAAGGTCGTTCTCTCTCTGTTATTCGTTGCTGAAGGGTGGCATTGGCGGCCTTGAGATTCTGCATTTCCATATTTAAGTTCTGGACTGCTGCTACAAGTTCCTGTACTTGCTGTGGTGTAGCCATCTCAACTTCAATTTGGCGTTGCAAACTGTCACCAGGATTGGTGATATCCTCGTCAGAGAACGTATAATCCGATTCGCCACCCTCCCCTAACTTCTCACCTTTGTCTCTTCTTCCAGTACCCTTCTTCCCTTTACTTCTTGGTCGTTCCTTTTTTTTATGTAGGTAGGGGCGCCCACGGAAGGAAGCCACCGTGTACCCAAAAAGGGTTTCCGGTGCTTCCTCCCGGGAACGCCGGTAAGGGGAAAAAGCCGAAAGGCACAAAAAACCCCGAAGCGACCTGCGTGACTCTCCTTCGGAATGAGCTGGAATGTGTTGGAATGCAGTCGGCTGAAGCAGATACTCCGTGGTATTAGGATGAAGCTCCGAAGGAAGGTAGGCAGAAAGTAGAACGGAATCTCACAGGGAGAACAAGTCCAAAGGTGAAGCGCAATGAATAGGCAGTCCTTAAACAGGCCGGGATCTGGTACACGGGGGATCACAGAGGAAGGTATCCGAAATCAGAAGAATAAGCAATCCGAGAAAACAGGCCTAGGTCTGGTACACCCCCACCCATACTTGACCCCATACAAACAGATGTGCAACCGGCACATTGGCGAATGATCACCACACGCCCTGCTCACAACCAGGATGCATGTACACTCACCGCTCGACTCCAGACGGGTCTGCTTCTGTAGGACCTGGACGTGGAGCGCTGGGGATATGCGTTCCAGGACCCCCATCTGTTCTTCCGACAAGTGGCCCCGGCGCCCCTTGCCATCCGCTGCCTTCAAGAGGCGCCGGGCCTTGTTCAGGGTCCTGGACCTGAAGTCCTCCCAGCGCTTCCTGACATGTTGTAAGTCCCGGACTGCCACCCCCTCCGCGTTGATGGCAGTCACGATGTCAGTCCAGATCCGAGTCCGTCCTTCCTTGTCGGCGCAGGAACTTCCAAAGAGGGCATCATACTGCCCCAGGACTTGCTCCACCAGGACACCAACTTCGGTGGCACTGAAGCTGGTGCCCCTCTGCCTCTCTGGCCGGGGGTTGTCAGTGGTCACAGATGGTGTATGCCCCGACATGACAACCCCAGAGGCAGGAGTGTGTGGGCAACTGGGTCCTGGGGCTGGGCTGTGGAGCGATGGAATTCCAGTCGGGAGTCTTCGGTTCCAGCAGGGGTGGTCACAGCAACAGCACCCCTGGCTGATGTGCAGGCAGCAAATGGCAGTGCACGTGGCCAGCAGGCAGTCAGGCAGCAGCAGATGGCAGGTGGGAGCGTGCTCGGGGCTCTGGGGGGCAGTAGTTCGGCCTTCTGGGCAGGAGCATGGTCTTCCGTGTGCTTACGCATGGCCAGCTTGGTACGGAGTGATTTGGCACGTGAAAATCCTGCACGTCAGCGTGAAAACCGAGGAAAGGCCCTTAGTGCGTAAGCGCGTCAGCACGCATACGCAAATCCATTGGACCAAAGGCCCTCGGCGCGTAAGCGCGTCTGTGATGTGACCCGCACGGGTGTTTCCCACACACCACGTGATGACAGAGCACACGTGGAAAGACTGCACGTCAGAGTCTCATCGCGTGTAATTGGACAGCACGTCAGAGTCTCATCGCGTGTAATTGGACAAAAGTGCGTGTACACGCGATTGGCCTATGTACGTGTATATCAGGTGTGCGCGGACACTTACACACGCAAGTACGTCAGCGCACCTGTATCCCGGTGTGCGCGCCAATTTACACACGCTATTGTACTGGCCACTGGATTGGAGGGGTGCGCGGGTCACACGCTCGCCTACAACACGCGCAACGCATTAATTTGCGCGCTAAGAAAATAACTAGCTCTGACCCAGGATGAACATACCGTTCCTAGCAGCAGTGGGCGTGGCCTACCAAAGGAGGAGGAGGAGGATAGTCAGGGCCAGAATATTCACACCCAGAACCAGCCTTTTCGGGATGCCTGATGACCAGGTGCATGGGAGGTACAGGTTTCCACCACACATCATACTGGACCTGGTGAGTGAGTGGGAGGACGACCTCACATCACCCACCCTGTGCTCCCAAGCACTCAGCCCCCTGGAGAAGGTCCTCAATGTACTGCACTTCTTAGCCACTGGATCATTTCAGCGGACAAGTGCCATTGTGGGTGGTGTATCACAGGCCACCCAGTCACGCTGCCTACACCAGGTCCTGAACATCATCACTGCACGCCCATCAGTCCGCAGGCACATATACCTGCCCAGAACCCCTGCAGAAAGGCATGCTGCCGCCCTGGATTTCTACGCTGTGGCACGATTCCCCAAAGTGCTAGGTGCCATTGACTGCACCCATGTGGCTCTACGTCCCCCCAGGGCATCTGAGCACATCTATAGGAACCGCAAGCACTGGCATTCCATCAACGTGCAGGTAGTATGTAATGCCAAGGGAATCATCACCTCACTATATGCCAACTATCCTGGGTCAACCCACGACAGCTTCATTTACCGAATGTCCACCCTAAGCCGGGACCTAGAAGCTGGCCGGCATGGCGATACATGGCTGCTTGGTGAGTATGAATGCCACTGCACATGCATGCATGTCAGATACTGAGCAAGGTCACAACCCCACCAATGATACCAATCACCACCTCCACAGGGGACAGTGCCTACCCTCTCAGCCCCCACATGATGACGCCAATTCGGAACCCCACCACGCCACCCCAGGTAAGATATAACGCAGCCCACATTACAACCCGGGGCATAGTGGAGCGCACATTTGGAGTGTTGAAGTCACGCTTTCGCTCCCTTGACCGGTCTGGCGGGCAGCTGTTGTACGCTCCCCCAGTAGTGTGCAGGATCATAGTGGCAGCATGTGTCCTGCACAACGTTGCAACACGCCTGGGCCTGGCCGTGGACATGGTGGTGCCCCCATCCCCATCCACATGCACAGCCGCTGCGCATGGGAGGGGAAAGGGCACGGGGGGAGGCAGCCCGTACACAGCTAGTGGCTAATTACTTCACATAGAAATCACACCCCTGTGGAGTGCACACTGCCCTGGCACATTCCATCTGACAATCAATGATGACTCAACCTGACACTGATCCTGAATGTCTGGAGAAAGAACCGTGAAAACCATATCAGCCTGAGATTGTTCACCTGGAAGTGTCACAATGTGTGCATCCCTACCCACACTGACACCACCAATGCAGTTTTGTGAAGTTACACATTCAAGCAGCTGAAATGAATACCCACTTGCAAAATGCAACAAGAGGACAGTGCCATGTCAGCCAACCCAACCCCAGCACCGCCACACGACACACCGTGCCATGTCATGCTATTTGCACGTAAACAAAGTAATCCCCACAACATGACACTAGTGTCACAATGTACAGTGTCCCTATTAGAAACTTGCAACACCTGAAATGCTCACAGTAATGCCGGACCAACAACAAACTTGAGCACGTACTACCATTAACATGACATCACTAATGTATAATATTAGTAGTCTCACCACCTGGAAATGGCTGCACTCCCACCACTACCAACTGTGCAGTGTTGGCGCCTGTAGAGTTGTAGGTGCACTGCTGCCAACATGGACCACATCTCCAGACTAGAGGTCCTTGTGTAGACATGAGGAAGGGACCTGCAAATTGGGAGGTAGACACAGAAGATGAGTTACACATCAATGCAACATGCAGTGTACAACACAACAGCAATATGCACTAGGAATGTATACACAGTATTGACTACAGACTGCCCACACAGCTCATGGGAGTCCAACGTCACTGTGTAATTCACTGTCACTTGGGCACACCCTTTGCAAGCCCATGGAAACGGGAAGCAGGAGGGGTGTGTGTGACTCAAACCCAAGCATCTGAACCAAATACATTACAAGCCTGCATGTGCCCAGCCACAATGCAGCGTATGCCCACAGGAACCACGGAAGCCAACAAATTGTCCCAAAAAAATTGGGAATAAAAGAAATAAAAATTAATAAATAAATAAATAAATAAAAATCAAAAATGGCCATTGAAGGGCCCGGGGGGGGTGGGGAGGCCACCCAGGAGGTCCGAGGACAGGATGCACACCAGAACCCACCTGCGTGGATCCTGGGAAAAAAAAACACCTCCATGGGCTCGTGGCCCACACGGCTACCCTATTGTGGGAGTATCACTGCTGTCACTATTATCACCCTGTGCAGCTGCATCCGGAGGTGGTTGCACTATGGGAGGCAGCCCACGCAAGGCCCTAGTCTGCTCCTCCATGGCTGCAAGCATGCGGGTGTGGTAGGTCTGGTTCTGGAGGATGAGTGTGCGGAGGTCCCCATGCAACAACTCACGGGATGCCCGGACCTCCGCCCTCGTTGCCTGCATCTCAGCTGAGAGCGTACGGGTGAGACGCTCCAGCTGCTGTTCTGTCCTTTGGTGTGTAGAAGCCTCAAGCTCAACAAGAGTCGTCCTGAGGTGAAGGAGCTCCTGCCTCAGGGCTTCCCTGTGGCCCTGGGACTCAATGGAGTTGGCTTCCTGCAGAGTCGCCAGTGCCGCCCGCCTGTCCCTGTTGGACCCCAACATGTCCTCCCTGTGTGACTGGCAGATGGTGTCGGTTGCCTGCTCTAGTCGCTCCATCAGCCTTTCAGGGGGGACAATGGAAGTGGCCACCCTATCCATGGCCTGAGCCATCATCTCGGATGATGCTGCCTGTTGGGTTGCCATACTGTAAATGGATTGCTCCCATGCAGTATTGCCAGGTGCCGTACGGCCACCACGTCGGCGGGCACCACACCTGTCTGGGGCAAGGCGAACTGCGCCTTGCTGTGCCGACACTGCCTGAGGCTGCAGAACTGCATTCCCCCTCTGATCTGCTGGCCCAGGAACAGGATCAGATGTCGCGGAGTGTGACCCTGCATCCGTAACCACCAAAGGCGTAGCTGCCAACACTGACATCCCCGTTGAGGGTTCTGACCCTGGTGCAGGTGGGTGAGACAGAACAGAATCCCTCCCTGGAACACTCACCTGCGACGGCACGTAGGTCTCATCCGAATCAACACCTGAGTACAGCTCGGGGGAGGTGCAGCCAGAGACACCCCTTGAGAGCAGGACCTGCAGCACTTGTGGGTTCTCACCCACCACCACACCACGTCCCTCACTGGTGGTTGGTCGGCCCTCGGGCCCCTCCTGGGTCAGCACCATCTCCACAACCCCAGCAGTATCAGGTGCGTCTTCCCCTGCAAAGACATAAAAACAAAGAAATGGAAACAGGCATTAGCACCATGGCACACAATGAGGGCTGAGAAGCAAGAGAAAGAGTACTTGTTTGACACATGTCCCACATGACTAAAACCCTCCCATGCATGCACCCTCACTGCGTATGAAGGGCAGGCAAATGGCACACACTGATGACACCAAGATTGAAGATTAACACATTTTCTGCATGCTGCCTGGCAGTGGCGTCACACATTGGCCTGTGATTGGCAGGTAAAACACACATGCCATCACACAGATGGCATGTACCATTGCTATTGAGTGAAGATGGAGAGGAGGGCAGCACCTATGCATACTGTCCAGTTCCCGCATGTAATAGCTTTTCTAATTCTAACAGGGCAGATTCTTCACCTGGAGCTGCCAGTCCAAAATGGTGCAATTGCACAGGGACATGTTTGAACAAATGATATCCAGGTAACAAAGTCACTAACTTTACCATAGCCATGTCACACATGTGACTAGAGGACTGCGACATGCCTAGTAAAAGTGGTGGAATGGAAAATATCTGACTAAATGAACAGTGCTAAATTTTGCAACAATGTTGTGGCAAGGTGACACTTCAAGGGCAACTGGCGTGCAGTTGGACTACATGTCTACTGTTGGCAGAAGGGATACAGCTATGGCCAAATGCAGCTGCGCAGGATGTATTGCATGAAGCACATGGATGACCCATACGACTCAGATGCACACACTCTCACCTGGCACACAAACAGAAGCCCTCACACACACCATGCACATGGATGACACACACATGCATGTGCACTCACCGGACAATGCCTCGTAATCAGGGAGATCTCCCACGCCTTGGATCTGTTCCTCCGTGACGTAGGTCCCTGCGACTGACTCATGTGGAGTGAGTTCCATGTCTACTACTGGAGACCCACCTCCAGTCACTAGAGTTGCGGCATGACTTGAGGCCAGCTTACTCTTTTCCCTGCGCTTTAGGTCATTCCAGCGCTTATAGCAATCATTGGCTGTGCGCCTCACGATTCCAAGGGCACTTACGATGCCCGCAACGGTCTGCCAGTGTGCCTGGCATTGTGCAGGTGTGGTCTTGGATCCTGCAACAATGACCATCTCGTTGTCATGTGCGGACACATACTCGACAAGTGCATTCAGTTCGTCATCCGTGAAGCTGGGCTTCCTGGACGGGCCGGACTGTGTAGCCGTGTCTGGGGCATCAGCCTGTGCCGGACGAGTACTCTTCCTCTTCCGCTTGGAAGGTGGTGGTGATCCTGAGTGTCCTGCGCCGCTCTGGACACTAGGGGCAGGAGCCCTGGTGGACTCTGTATCAGGAGTGTGGGATTGCACACTCAGCATGGGAGTTGGTGCAGGCATTGGCTCTAGTGTGATGGTGTCAGGGGGAATATCAGCAGCATGGACTAGGACCGACACAGTCCTGGCTGGGTGTGTGAGGGCTGTGGTGGATGGAGCCGCAGCTGCCCCTGCAGCCTCTTCGCCCTGCCTACTTGGTGCAGCAGATGACCTTGCTGCCCCAGATGCACGTGGCATGGTGACATCAACGTGCACCAGCGCACGTGTCATAGGCCTGCTGACCTGGAAGTCAGCCATGGAGTCAGCCAGGTCTGGTGCCACAATTGGCTGGTCCAACAAGGGCTGAGCATGGATGGTGTCAGCCACATCAGCCTCAACGGGAGGGGGGGGGGGATTATGGGTGCCCTTGACTGGTCCTCCACACATGGGGGGACAGGCTCACCCTGCAAGTAACGACCACGTCCCCTACCGGATCCACCACGGCCACCACTTGTGGCTCTTCCACCTTTGCCACCCTTACGGAATCCTCGCCTCTCAACCATGGCACTGATGTTGATGTGCGTATGGGAGTGGCTGTCAAATATTGTCCTGGGCAATTGGGGGTCAAAGGGGTTGGGTACCAGATGGTAATTGTACCCTAGTGCTCTTGCAAGGCTGATTGTAACCCCTGGGGAAAGATGACGGGTCACGCTACGCACAGGAGCCCCAAAAAAGGGAGATGACGTGCATGCAACCCCTCCTAGACCACGTGTGCAGAAAGAAAAACCTGCACTACGCTGTGGCACCCAGTAACACAAGAATGAACGTATGCGTGTCACACGCAGCCTAGAATGACCTCTGAAGGGGTAGGCTACACACGGGGCAAGCACAGATGTTAGATACGTGCGTGACTCACCGTCTGCCAGGTAAAAGAGTGTGAAAAAGGAGCGCGTTTGGTTGGCAACACCCCCGCCAAAATAAGATTTGTACGCTGTCTGAGGAGACAGGACAACAGTAGAAGGGAACACTGTTTGAGGGAACAGGCCCAGGTAAAGCAGTAAAAAAGAAAAAAGAGAAAAATCTGTCAGAGGTAACAGGGAATACGAACTTGAAACGCTGTGAAGTAAATCGCGTGTGAACCGACAAGAACTACAGAATTCACCCACTCGCTCTCCACGAAAAGCACGTACAAGGAAAGGGTGTTCTACGCGTACCTTTTATACAGGCCCACACGTCCAACGTCACTTACGCGGCGTGTACGCGCTAGGGCCATTTCCACCAATTACACGCTTTGTGACTTCTGCGTGTACGCCCATTTCCACCAATTACACGCTTTGTCACTTCTGCGTGTACGGCCATTTCCACCAATCACACGCGATGAGACTCTGATGTGCAGTCTTTCCACGTGTGCTCTGTCATCACGTGCTGTGTGGGAAACACCCGTGCGGGTCACGTCACAGACACGCTTACGCGCTGAGGGCCTTTGGTCCAATAGAATCGCGTATGCGTGCTGACGCGCTTACGCGCTAAGGGCCTTTCCTCGGTTTTCACGCTGACGTGCAGGATTTTCACGTGCCAAATCACTCCGTACCAAGCTGGCCACGTGTAAGCACACGGAAGACCACGCTCCTGCCCAGAAGGCCAAACTACTGCCCCCAGATCCCCGAGCACGCTCCCACCTGCTATCTGCTGCTGCCTGACTGCCTGCTGCCCACGTGCACTGCCATTTGCTGCCTGCACATCATCCAGGGGTGCTGTTGCTGTGACCACCCCTGCTGGAACCGAAGACTCCCGACTGGAATTCCATTGCTCCACAGCCCAGCCCCAGGACCCAGTTGCCCACCCACTCCTGCCTCTGGGGTTGTCATGTCGGGGCAAACACCATCTGTGACCACTGACAACCCCCAGCCAGAGAGGCAGAGGGGCACCAGCTTCAGTGCCACCGAAGTTGGTGTCCTGGTGGAACAAGTCCTGGGGCAGTATGATGCCCTCTTTAGAAGTTCCCGCGCCGACAAGGAAGGACGGACTCGGATCTGGACTGACATCGTGACTGCCATCAACGCGGATGGGGTGGCAGTCCGGGACTTACAACATGTCAGGAAGCGCTGGGAGGACTTCAGGTCCAGGACCCTGAACAAGGCCCGGCGCCTCTTGAAGGCAGCGGATGCCAAGGGGCGCCGGGGCCACTTGTCAGAATAACAGATGGGGGTCCTGGAACGCATATCCCCAGCGCTCCACGTCCAGGTCCTAGAGAAGCAGACCCGTCTGGAGTCGAGCGGTGAGTGTACATGCATCCTGGTTGTGAGCAGTGCGTGTGGTGATCATTCTCCATTGTGCCGGTTGGACATCTGTTTGTATGGGGTCGAGTATGGGTGGGGGTGTACAGGGCCGTGGGGCTGACACATGCGAGGGCTGTAATGTGTGAGACATGGATGGTGCTTGTGTGTGTGGGCTTGCATGGCAAATGCAGTTGTGCGTGCACACATGTTTGGATGAATGTGTATGTAAGTAGACATGTCCGTGATGTCAGGCATGTATGTTGTTTTCGGCTGCATGTATGAGCACTGTGTACATGTGCATGTGTGTGTATTTGACAAGGATGCAACAGTGATGCAACATGGATGCATGTGACAGCGGTATGTGGAAGCCTGATTGACAGATGTGACATGGATGCCCGTCTGAACAGTGCGACACTTGGCAGAGGTGTAGACATGCATGCAAGTGTGTTGGTGTGTGTACATGTGTGGTGCACTTCCTGTGTTGCATGTGATGTCTGGCTCCCCTTTGGCTGCTGATGCTGTTGTATGTGTAGGGATGGTGCTGGCAGTTGCGATATGGCTGTGGTATGGCTCATGTGTGCCAGTTGCAATGACATGTGTGTTGGTGATTGTGATGACATGTCTGAGGTTTGCCAATGCCACTCATGTGCAACTGTCATGCGTGTATGTGTCCATTGTACAGTGCCCTGATGCCTGTGTTTTCTTTCTCCCTGTCTGCAACGTCAACTGATGAAGAGGGCGGAGAAGGTGCTGTGGAGCACAGCGGCGGGGATCCGACCGCCAGCCGGAGACGCCAGGCCCGGCTCCCCTCCCGTGTTGTCATCTCGTCGGGGAGTGAGGAGTCCGGTGCCGCGTCCCAGGCCGCAGCTGCCGGGGGGAGGTCCAAGAGGCGGAGGTTGCAGTTGGACTCCTCGGCAGCAGAAGGGGCAGCTGGGACCCCACAGGGCCCAACAGCGGAAGATGGCACGGAGTCATCCAGGTTGGTGGGGGGTTTGGTGGAGGAGGGGGCCGCGCAAGCACCAGAGACGGGGTCTGGAGGTGGGGATCCAACTGGTGCTAGTGGTGCAGTGCAGGACCAGGGACAGGAGGCAGCACAGGCTGCCGCGGAGGTGCCTGTGTGCAATCCTGTCCCCGATCCTGTCCCTGCATCATCTTGCACCAGCAGGGATGCCTACGTCCAGACCCGTTTTCAGGCAGGGGATGAGCTGATGTCAACTGGCCTTCCTCTGCCTGCGGACGTGGCCATCCAGGTCCGGGTTGAGCCTGTCCTGACTGGTGTGGCGTTGCGTCAACGGGCCATGCGAGGTGACCTGCAGTCTTTTCATGGAGAGACTGCACGTCATCTCGAATGGCTCGTTGACCACGTCAGCCTGCTGGGACAGGTCACCCAGGCCGGATTCTGCTGTCTGATGGGGCTTGCTCCGACCCCCTCCTCAACTGGACCCCCTACGCGCCAGTCGTCCTCTGTGCCATCTTCCCACCCATCAGTCACCTGGGTGCCCTGTGGAGCTGCCTCTGACGGTGCGGCCAGGCTGGTGGAGGAGGCATCCCTGCCACAGTCGGGAGTCGGAGGTCCAGCAGGGGTGGCCACATCAACAAGTGCACCCCAGCCGGCGGAGGATGTGCAGGCAGCAGGAGGCAGTGCACGGGCAGAGGCAGAGCAGCAGCAACATGGTGGGAGACATGAAGGCTCGGGGCTTTCCACATCGGAGGGGCAGGCATCGGCCGGAGGGCAGGGGGACCCAGGACAGAGAGTGTCTTCCGTGTGGCAGCGGTTGGGCCACGCCATAGGTGCGGAACGGCGGCGGGCGGAAGAGGCACGGATCACAATGGTCAGGGCGGAGAACTCCATGCGGAGGGCCCTGAGGCGGGCCGAGTGCCTCGAGGCAATCCGCAGGGGGTTGGAGGAGGACACAGCGTCGTCCCTGCGGACCCTCGGGGCCATGGAACTGGACCGCCTCCGGGACATCGAACAGGAGTTCGATGATGCCCTGGCCCGGGACACCACAGAGTGAGCCGCTGGACTTGCCCATCGCCTTTGTATATAGTTCTTTAGTTTTAGGTTTCCTTTCGTTCTTATTATGATTTGGAGTCGACAGACACTGCTCCACTTTTTGTATATAGTTGATATTTAGGTAGGTTTTTTAGGAGGTGTCCTTAGTTCAGTTGGGCTCATGGACCCTTGTTATTTTTGTACATAGTTCTTTGTTGCATGGCGAATTTTTTACATTTGACTTTGGACAGAATTTTTTAGGATTTGGATTTCCAGTTTTGTGTTTTTATGCGGACATGCAGCTTATTTTTTCACATTTACATTGTAGTTAGTTTTCTTTCTTTAGAATTCTTTATTTTTTTAAATACAATTTTGTTGCCATAGTTCACTGTGTGGTATCATCTCATTGGTTTCATGCATGTCATGTTGTGTGTTTTCCCATTCAATTGCAAAAAATGTGTGTGACGGACATGGGTTCATTAGCTTCATGAACATTGGGGGTGTAACATGTGATTTCCATTTCCATGTGGGTGAATGGGTTACTTGGTAGGGCTTTTTGGCTGTGGAGGCTGACCATTACGCACATGATTGGGGATTGTGAGGACCTGGTGGGGGCTGCACATGGTGGCAGGGGATGGGGGTGGTGGGAGACATGAGTGGGGGCCTGGTGGAGGCTGCCCATGGTGCCTGGGGGGTGGGGGTGGTGGGAGACATGAATGGGGGCCTGGTGGAGGGTGACCCTGCACTGCTGGGGGGTGGGGGTGGTGGGAGACATGAGTGGGGGCCTGGTGGAGGGTGACCCTGCACTGCTGGGTGGTGGGGGTGGTGGGAGACCTGCATTGTTGATCAGTAGTGCAAGGTGACATGTGGGTTGGCTGGGGGGCATGCCCATGGTGAATGGGCTGCCTGCGGGACATGGGCAGGGGTGCAGGGTAGTCCCCCGTGGTGTGGGCTGCCTGCAGGGGCCGTGGAGGTTGTGGAGCGTACACCTGGGAGGACCCACACGGCCAATTCACATGTAGTACTCCCCAGAACCCCTGAAATACATATTCCCTGCTGGTATCGCGTGTGGAACTTCCCGCGCACCCCTGAAATACACGTACCCTGCTCGCACTGGGACTATCGCGTGTGGAACTTCCCGCGCACCCCTGAAATACACGTACCCTGCTCGCACTGGGACTATCGCGTGTGGAACTTCCCGCGCAACCCTGAAATACACCTACCCTGCTCGCACTGGGACAATCGCGTGTGCAACTTCACGCGAACCCCTGAAATACACGTAGCCCGCTCCCCCAGGCCCGATCGCGTGAGAAAGTTCACGCGAACCCCTGTAATACACGTAGCCCGCTCCCCCAGGCCCGATCGCGTGAGGAAGTTCACGCGAACCCCTGTAATACACGTAGCCCGCTCCCCCAGGCCCGATCGCCTGAAAAAGTTCACGCGAACCCCTGAAATACACGTAGCCCGCTCCCCCAGGCCCGATCGCGTGAGAAAGTTCACGCGAACCCCTGTAATACACGTAGCACGCTCCCCCAGGCCCGATCGCGTGAGAAACTTCACGCGAACCCCTGAAATACACATAGCCCGCTCCCCCAGGCCCGATCGCGTGAGGAAGTTCACGCGAACCCCTGTAATACACATAGCCCGCTCCCCCAGGCCCGATCGCGTGAGAAAGTTCACGCGAACC
Source organism: Ambystoma mexicanum (assembly GCF_040938575.1). NCBI lineage: Eukaryota > Metazoa > Chordata > Amphibia > Caudata > Ambystomatidae > Ambystoma > Ambystoma mexicanum. Next base: position 587,689,103 of record NC_090929.1, read on the forward strand.
CCTGAAATACACGTAGCCCGCTCCCCAAGTTCCGATCGCGTGAGAAAGTTCACGCGAACCCCTGAAATACACGTAGCCCGCTCCCCCAGGCCCGATCGCGTGAGGAAGTTCACGCGAACCCCTGTAATACACATAGCCCGCTCCCCCAGGCCCGATCGCGTGAGAAAGTTCACGCGAACCCCTGAAATACACGTAGCCCGCTCCCCGAGGCCCGATCGCGTGAGAAAGTTCACGCGAACCCCTGAAATACACGTAGCCCGCTCCCCCAGGCCCGATCGCGTGAGGAAGTTCACGCGAACCCCTGTAATACACGTAGCACGCTCCCCCAGGCCCGATCGCGTGAGAAACTTCACGCGAACCCCTGAAATACACATAGCCCGCTCCCCCAGGCCCGATCGCGTGAGGAAGTTCACGCGAACCCCTGTAATACACATAGCCCGCTCCCCCAGGCCCGATCGCGTGAGAAAGTTCACGCGAACCCCTGAAATACACGTAGCCCGCTCCCCAAGGCCCGATCGCGTGAGAAAGTTCACGCGAACCCCTGAAATACACGTAGCCCGCTCCCCCAGGCCCGATCGCGTGAGGAAGTTCACGTGAACCCCTGTAATACACATAGCCCGCTCCCCCAGGCCCGATCGACTGAAAAAATTCACGCCAACCCCTGAAATACACGTAGCCCGCTCCCCCAGGCCCGATCGCGTGAGAAAATTCACGCGAACCCCTGTAATACACGTAGCCCGCTCCCCCAGGCCCGATCGCGTGAGGAAGTTCACGCGAACCCCTGTAATACACGTACCCTGCTGGAATCGCATGTGGAACTTCCCGCGCACCCCTGAAATTCACATACCTTGCTCGCACAGGCCCAATCGCGTGTGGAACTTCCCGCGCACCCCTGAAATACACGTTCCCCGCTTGGCGTTTGCTGTTTACCAGCCCGGTGAACTGGTCCATGGTTAGCGCAGACCTTTTGCGATGATTTAGCGATTTTGATGGCTTTTCCTTGCGCGAGGGCGTTCTTCGGGGCGTTACTGGCGCTGCTGCAGGGTCGCTGCGATTCTCTGCGACACGGCTGGTTTGGGAGCCTAAAATCCATGAATACGCTGTGTGCGGAAATCGGTTTTAGCGCACGTGCCTGGCGCAGACAATCGCACGCGGACACTCTGCGCCAGCCGCTTGCGACACTTTTCTGCGAAATTCTATGAATTACCCTCTAAATCTCTAAAACATTGTGAGGCAATCCTCCCATCTCGGGTAATTGAAAGCGTTAGGTCACTGCCAGAGCTCTTGGAGATACACTCTGGTGTCAATCAGCCGTTTCTTGATGCAGAACCACAGCATCATGTCATGTTATGTTGATTTATACCACGCACTGATACCACCCAAGTCTCCAGGCGCTTACCGTGAAAGCTCTGTTATATTGACTGCCATTTTGTTTCAGTGAGTGAAATAGTTTAATTTGTGGGGAGAGTTGTTGAATCTGCTTTGTAAATCATGTTTTATTTCTATGCTGCTTGGTACATTGGTGGGGTTTCTGCATGTGTGCTGCATTGCATCTTGCTTGATAAAGTGTTGCCACATTTCAAGATGTTAAAGCGTGATTCCCAATAAATAATTGCTGGCCGGAGCACATTTTCCTTGGGCAGTATTTACTACTTGTCTAAAATGACAGCCCTGATGAAATTGGAGTCTGGCAGTATACATGGCTATGTGACACTTCATTCATCATGGTAAAAGATACATTATAGGCTGCCTCGGTTCTTCTTCTTTCAGTTGCATCACTGGAAGATGATGATGGAACTCTCTGTATGGCACACCGAACAGCCTCAGAGTTGCCTCTTCCCTGGCTGTTTGAATTGCAGCCAATGAGCAAACGGGATGATAAATTGATGAAGGCGACTACAGTGAGACAAACCCTGAAACATGGATTTGTGTATTAACAGATCCAGTAATGCTAGAATAGCCGAACTGCAAGAAGAATACAAGAATCTAAGAAACAGATGTATGTGAATGCCAGTGGGACATTCTTAATATACGGGTGACTCCATCAATACAACTGATGGCCCTGTAAATATGAGTAGACACTGGTAAATGTCATCTGTATTGACTGATATTACTCTGTGATTTTCCTTACAGATATCTTTGAATCTTAAGCCTAAGCACCGAATTATTGGAATACAAAGTTTAATTTCTCTTCATGAAGGGTTAGTATATCCCGAAGTGCGTCAAGCTCTAAACTAATGTACGGATACTTTTTTTTGTACAATACACTAATGATGAATAAATAATTTTCTTTATGAATTGGGTCAAAAGTAAACAAACCCGATTTCAAACATTAATGTTCGATCATAACAGTTTGGAATTTGAATCCTTACAATTTTTCCCCAGATTTCTTCAACTTTTGACTGGCTATTACCAGTAAAAGGGTGTGCAGGGGACGGGAGTGTCTGTCAATTGAGGAGACGTAGTTTGTTACGAGTATCTCTGACAACTCAGTGTCAGGGTGTTTTTTTTCTCTCCGGCACCCTAAAAACACATTAAAGTGCCTATTATTCAATAATCTCTAGAAAAATCAAGGAGTGTGTTAACCTATCACTGTCAAGAAACGCTCCCAGACATGTAACGCTCCCTCCGGTACCTTATCCTCTGGCAGGCAGCAGCGGGCACTGTCACCTGGCATAACGCGGCGAAGGGCGGCCTTTTGTCCGCGAGCCGGCGTTCACAGACGCTCCCATCTGGGCCCGCATTTTCGGCACTTGGTTTGGAAGTTGCCATGGCGACTGAGGCAATGGTCACGTCTCATCTCACGTGATCCCGCAGGCTTCGGATCACGTGATCGGAATAGTGCCGGAACTCCGGTATTTAACTCCTCCTCACTCTCCAGTCGGCGCTTCTGATCGTTGTTCCGACAGCAGCGTTTTTCTTGGATTTTCCTTATTCTGGACCTCGGCCTGTTTCATCTGGTTTTTGCTTGGATTGCCCTCGTATTGTTGTTTTCCTGGATACCTCAACCTCGTACTGTTCTTGGACTGGCTTACTTAATGGTTTGGTGTTTACTTGGTTCACGTATCTTGATTTGGGTGGGTTCCTGACCAGTAGTTTATCTGGTGTTCTTTGGGCTTATCTTTCGTCTACCTTTTCTGGGCTTATTTTTTCCACTTGCCTCTATTACTATCACACACCCCTGCCCCTATTCTCTGAGTCTCTGTCTGGCTCTGTTTACGCATTAGGCGTCCTCGTGCCGGCGGGTACAGGATTGGTGCTGGACGAGATACTGCCTGGGCACCATAGGTGTCCTCGTGTCATCGGGGTAGGTGCATTGGAGTCAAGTTGTTCTCGGATTGGATCCTGTTTACAAGAGACTTCACGGCCAAGACATCAGATGGTAACGACTCGCATTTTGTGCACACTGGTAAGAGCTTCTATTCTTCTTCCTGTCCTTTGGTATCTTAGCCACTTGCTACGCTAAACATATTATTTGTGGTCTACAGAACCCATCCTCCTTGATGACTGATTTTGACTGCAAGTCTTTGGCATACTCCACATTCCTCTGCAGGTTAGTGTTCTGACTTATGTTAGGTATTGTTTGGAGATTGTCAGATATAGTTGGTAATTAGCTGTGTCTTCCTCTTCAGCCATCGAGGATTTCCTGTATGTCCATAACATCGTGCAGCCATCGGGGTTTCCCAGTGTCGCCATAACATCTTCCGACCAATTGGTTTCTCAGTCTGTCCTCTCGTACGCCTGAGAGTCTCATTGGTAGGAAGAACTAATTTCTTCACGACAAGCTCAACCATAAGCAGTTCCTAAAGGATTCTGACAATCATCTCTTCCTTTTGTGTGGGTGGTAACAGAGGTAGGCTTCTGAGTAAGTGGCTCCTATTTTATGTTGCCATGTTTGTACCCTATTTTGTTTCATTCTGTGAATGTGCCTGTCTTCACATAGTGAAAGTGGCTTGTCCTCTGTTTCTCTGTGGATCAGGTTATGGCTAAGAATTGTCATGGCTCAATTCACGTGGCAATGTGATGTTCATGGTAAGCAGTATCACATGAATTGTGCTTATCATGCTCTGTTGTGCAGCAAACCTGATACAGTTGTTCTCCTGGCATGTAAATTATCAGAGGGCTTTTTCACCAGCATTACCTAATGGCAGTGGTATAGGAACTCTAATTGGCATGTTTCCTGGCACCCCCCCTTTTATTTCCCATTATTCTATTTTGCAAATCATGTATCATGTCTGGATTTTTCAGAGCCATATGAGTTATGATAAGGAACATTTGCTCTTTGTAACACATTTTAGAGGAGTGTTGTATTTTCCCATGGCATAAAGCATGTTTTGAATTGTCTCAGAGCAGTGTCTGCCTCTTGACAAATGAACAACCACAAATTCACCTATTGTAAATACTGAGCATACTGTGCACTCCTCTAGAGCATTCATGTATATCTTTCTTCACGGGAATATTTTAGCTAGGTACAGTGGATTATCTTGAAGTTCATGAGCTTTCTTAGAAAACTGTACATTTTGTTAATGCAAACTATTTAAAAACTATTCTGTATAATGTATATTTCATACTGATTTGTAAAGAACTGCAGTGAATGGGAGGTGGAGATTCCCTTCCGCACTCCCCACAGAGAGGATATCTCATTAACTAGGCATGCTGGCAAAGAGGTTACCTCATTAGCCAGTTATGCACATGGAAAATAATGCAGACCCGCAAGCACACAATGTCCTCACTTAGAGAAAAATAATTACAGGGAACATTGTGCACCCATTAGTAGGAGCCATTGGTGAGAAAACATCTTTGTATGTGTCACCTTAGGATACCCTGAACTGCATTTACTGGCAGGCGTGCTCCGTGCCTTGTGTGTGTGTGAGTGGTGGGGGTGCACTTTTACTGAGACCAAAACAGAGCATTTTATCCTTGGTGATCATGCAGCCTTTGAAAAGCCATTTCATTTCCAGCATGTCTTGAATTTCTTTTGAAAACATTATTTCCTCTTCTTAAACATGCCTAAAAAAAACATCTACTTTGTGAATTCTTTGCTTTCCTCTATCTAAGGATCTGGCATGAGGGGGAGATAAATCCCAAAGTGCCTATGTCCAGGTGAAGCCTTATTGTTACAGTGAGTGAAGCTCATTTGTGTTTGTCACTGAGTGAAGCACTACAAAGGCTATCAACGAATGAAGTCCGTCTCTGCTTGTCATAGCATGAAGTGCTGAAATGGCTGTCACTGAATAACGTTCTGCTGTGTTTGGAAAGCACTACGGCACCTCACTGACCGAAACCCCTGAATGTCTTTCCTGGATGGAATGTCCCATGTAGTGCCACAGAGGCGTGGTCTTCACACTGTGGGAGTACCCTAAGGGCTCACAGAGAGATGACCAAGTCTATTATCCAGCCACTTTCCAACCAGGTTTGAATCTGGGCAAGAGGTGTCTTTCAGAAACTTTATCCACCACATCCATGGGAGGGACTGGACTGCAGCTAGCTGGAAGCGCGAATTAGGTGGCGTGAGGACCGAAGAGAGACTACAACATCTGGATGCAGCAGCAAAGCCGCAGTGAAGTGATGCTAAGTCGGCAATCGCAGCAGGAGGAGGCTGCTCATTCTATACTTCCCGTGGAACAAGGGCCCAGAGAGATATTCCATAATACGGATGCAGCAGTGAAGCCACAGGAAATTAGCATTAAGTCTGCAGTCGATGAGTCAGAAAAAGGACAAAGGAGATGTGCTAGCTATATGTGCTAGAAGGACCCATCCGGAACATCCCACAAGGTCTATCACTTTATTTGGAGCTTTTGTCACTCTGCTTGGTCTTTGCTTTCCCATGCTTTCCCATGCATGCCTAGCAACAGGTTGCAGGCCACTTGAAGAGTGCCCACCCCCCCATCTAGGTCACTTTGCTGTATTACCATTGTCCAAGTGGAGGGCACTGCACTGAGCTTCACCTTGTCAAAACAATCTAGTGAATATGCATTTTATTGCACTAACAAGTCTCTCTCCAGGCCTGGGGTTTTTCCAGTTCTGCAAGGCACACTAAGACTATTTTAGCCCTCCTCTTGAGGGCATTGATGAGCGCTTTTGTCTGCAAATTCTATCTTCCCACTAGGTACTACTTCCTACTTCCCTGCAGCCTCGTGAAGTCTACCATTTTAGAGTGCTGATATTGTGTAGATCTTTCCATGGATATGTAGCATACCTATAATAGAAATGCGTCACTCCCACTAATTAACCACCCAAAGAAGAGAATACAGTTGCTATATACTACACTGTAAGGCGCCTTTTTGCAAAATGCTGTGGTTGTGATATGATATGATAGGTTATTTATAACGCGCTTTATACCCAGAGGTTTCTAAGCGCGGACCCAGGGATCGTACCTGTGATGCTCTGTGCCGTCTTGCTTCCAAGGAGAGCATGTCGCCACTGAGCTATCCTCCCAAGAATCACCAATAGCTCATGTTGAAAATACTTTAGCAGCCTACCCACACTATTTCCTCTCCACCGGTGGGGCAAATGAGCAGTACTCGAAATCCTGCCTCCTTGCCAAGCCATGTGAATGATAATCTGGCTGACGGATAAGAAATGTTTAAGGCCTCTCTGCAGACTTTCACCCAGAAATATATAAGGAAACCCTCTGGGGATCTCCACAGGATGAAGGGTTGAGCTAAATCTAAAAGAGCATCTGAATTGAAATAGCCATTGAGATTGCAGGGTGAGAGGGGCAGCATGGTCTCCACCAAAAGTCTAAAATCAGGCTAGCCGAGAAGACCTCTTTTCCATCTGAAATCACTGCAAGGAGAGATGCCATATTTGAGCTCATGCCGGAAGGGTATTCCTATGAAAATTTAATGTATACATTGAAAACTATTTTTGAAGAGATGCACTTAAGCCTGGGCAAATGTTTGGGGAGATCGTAGACCTTAACTGAACATCGCTGCTTACCTAATAGAATGTCTCCCTGTTCAGTAAGCCACCGATTTCATAGGAAAATGTAATCTTCAGGCTATCCAGGTGAGTCAGTGGTGACAAATTGTGACCTTTCAGTCCCAACCTTAGAAAGTACATGTTAGCTTGGCAATTAATTAGCCACTAAGCTGACTGAACCAACGTCTGCTTCAATCTTGTACCCCACCCATTCTGAAAAATAACCAACATCCAGCAAATAGTGCCATCTCGGATTAAAATAGCCAATTTCATTATGTGATGATGGGTCTCTTGCAAATAACGATCCATCTTTGATTATGATTGACCTTCTTCCACACCATACGCCAACAGTCCTCATCCTTACTAATGCTCCTCTACTTCCAGACCACATAGAGTAACATATGAAGCATTTGATTCATAAAAGTTTGTTTTGGCTAAATACTTACTGTTCAATGGCACAGATATCATTATTATTATTTATTATTTATTATTTATTATTTATTATTTATTATTATTATTATTTAATTTGCATAGTATGCCAACAAGCCTCAGAGTGCAACACAAAACAAATCAAACACACAATACAAAGAATAATACAAGAACAAATACAAAAAATGCATGATCCATGGATAACAGTACTATAAATCAGAGAACTCAACAACTATCTTCAAGTCTGATGAGACTCTTGACAAGTCATTACAGATAGACAAAGAAGATGGCGGGTTAAAGTGCTGCAAGCCACCAGTATACACTTCCTGCTACTCTGAGTGTACCACTGATCTATCTTAAACCTTGGGATAATTTTAAGGTCTGACATTCTTACGACTCCTGGCCCAGTCCTTTGACGTAATCTCAGGGCATCCCTGGTTCATGTCCCACTGAATTGTCCTCATTGGTAATGATGCAATTTATATTGTCCATAACAATCTTCTTCAAGTCATCATCAATTGGGGGCATAAAAATGTTACCAATTGTGAGACAGGTAAGGTATCAAGAGAGATACAGACTCAGAGATGTTAGTTGCAGAACCTTTATTTACTATGGTTCCTTGGTTGGTGTAATGCCTAACTTGCCCTAACTCTAAAGGGCTTGTTCCCTTAACTGGTGTTTCTAAGGGCTGTTAATCTCTGAAAGTCCAAAATAATAATCCGCCTGTGTCTAAACCTATGCTTGCCATCACTGTTCACAAACATTTGTTAGGAAGTCTTTGGAAAGGAAAAATAGCGGTTCAACAGAAAATAGGAAACAAAGGTTGGTTTCAGGTGGTCTTGTAATGTCTTTGGTTCCTTGGGATTACCTTCCCCAAGCTTCAACTTGTCCAAGTTCAAATACAACAAAAGAAATATAACACAGTTCCTCTTTCATCTTCCCAGGGTTCCCTTCCCCAAGCTTCAATTCCTTCAGTATCAAAATTGTTAGGCCTCTTAGGGTTACCTTCCCCAAATTCAGTTTGATAACACAGTTCCTCTTAGGCCTTCCCCAAGCTGAGGCCCCTCTAGTTTCAAACACAAAATTCATCTTGTCAGGATGTACCTTTCTCTTGCTACAGTTCCTTTCACATGGAACCTTTTCATGAGGTAATATCAGAGATTTTCGAAAACGCAAGGTTCTTGGCTCTTGCTAAGCGCGATCACTCTGATCCTTGGTATCTCTCAGTATTTCCTGTGCTTTTTTTTACTTCTATCCCTTTACCTTCAGGTGCTTACTGCACCCCTTTGTTATCTTTCACTTTGCCATGCACAGTTGCACCTTCTTTTGCTTTCTCTTCTTTTACATTGTTGTGCCCCTTGCAGCTTCCTTTTGCTTTACTTTCTCTCCATTGTGCCTCTTTCACACTTATCTTGCTCCTTGGTGCTCACGTGTACCTTTCTTTTACGTCCAGGTCACTCGTACCCTTCTGTTCACCTTTATGCCTTTCCTTAAAACAATACTGGCTTCCTTTTGGCTGAGGCAATGCTTGTGTTTCAAGTATCTCTTCTTCTTTAATTAATGGCTCCCAGACCCTTTGAGCTTTCTCATATATGCGGGTACCAGACCCCTTGGGATTTATTATATAACTTAGCTCTTTACTACAAGACTCACAATGCCCCTCTTCCTATGGACAATAGTGGACTTTAAGTTCACAAAAAGGATTATTTTCTCTCGCTTTTTTCTGCTTCATGTCACTTTACACTCCTTTCACTCCTTTTCATTTTGATGCCGATTTTCTACCTGTTCCTTTCTTCTGCTCCTCTGCAGTCAAATGCTCGCTCCCGAGTTTCTCTCTTACTGACGTTCACAAAACTCACCGGGCAACATTGCATTTACAGGTGGTTCCTTCAGGATACACAGGATTGGGGTCAGGGTCTCACAACCTGCCCCTCAGACAGCCTTGACACCAGCACAGGTCTCAAGGGAACAAGCATTCCATTGACCGCCACCAGCTGGATGCAGGCAGCCTCAATTCGGCTCTTTGGAGGCACGGCTCCCTCGCCACACTGCAGCCCTTCACAGAAAACAGGCAAGCGTATCGGCACGCTGTTCTCGTGTAGCCCTCAGCTCCTGCTGCTCTCTGCTCCTTGGCTTCTCCGGTCCTTATAACCTCCCCAGCTTGCTCTTTGCTTCTGACAGAAATTGTACTGGGATTTAGAAGGGATCCCTGCTGGACACAGCCACACAACTGCTGATCTGCCTGCTCTTTCAGCAGTCTCCTTTTATACACCTGTGTTATATCAATAGGTTGCAGGTGTGTAGTCAAGGCTGAGGTTGTCTCACCTCCAATACTCCAATTAACAGGATATGCCTGTCCTTCAGTCCTAAAAAGAGAGTCAAGTGGAGTCAGGTGTGAGTGGTCATTGTTAAATGCCTGATTCTGCCTGACGCTATTAGTGGGGGAACTTGAGGAGTTTCTTCAGTAGGTTTCCCTTACCTTCCCCATTTTGTTTCTATGGGTAATCTTCACTGCTCCCAGGTGCTTCTTCCTCGTCTCAGTATTAGTTGGAAATGAGGAGGCTGTGATGGAATGGGTTTGGAAAGACCCCATGAATGCTGAGGGAGAGGGTTTTGAAGTGAAATGGGAAAACGCGGAGTACCATGTCTCACCTTTGGTTGTTCTTCGCCCAATCCCCTATGACCCTCCACTCAGGTAATCCTCCCTCACTTTTCCACCCCCAGGGTTGGGATCCAAAAGTGATGGCCCTTCCTTGACCACCTGAATAGAGGGTCCTGGGGGAGAAGGTGGGAGAACACCATCAGGTTTCTCACACAATACACGCATGTCTTGGAAGACAATACTTAGAGTTAATGATAGCAAAGGTTGTTGAACATACTTTTCAGCTCTGATGGAGGTGTTGGGAGCCAGTGCTTGTGGATCAGACAATCGTTTTTGCTGTTCCACAGATTTGATTATCCAGATGTTACTTGCTTAGTTGTTTGACAAACGTTATCCCTAAGGTTCCTGGCAGTTACACTCTTGCCATCCGCTGAGAGTTGATTTTTTACAACAAGGGCAAGACAACAGAGATTACTTGGGGATGTTTGAAAATTCTGGTTTGTGTCAGTCTGGGATATCTGATCTTTTTTATCTATGAATTGGTCCCATTGGCAGGATTTATCTGCTTTCACAGGCTGAAATTACACTGCCAAAGGGTCCATTATTTTTATCCAATAACATAATTCTGTAAATTGGTTGCATACATTAAGAAGGATATACGGTTTGTTGGAATGTCCAAGGTAACATTACCCCAAAGAGGGGGAAACCTAGAACTCAAACTTAAATTGGAAGCATGTTTAATTTGCCAATATATAACAGTATCTATCGGTTTAAACTCCAACCACAAATTGTCGGTATTCTTATGATAGGTATCTTAAGTTCTGTAATAACATCATTAAAGCAAAGCTTCTCCTGTACATTGGAGATGGGTCATCTCCTAAATAAGGCAAGTCAATTAAGGTGTTAGATCTCAGTTACTACCTAAGGAGTAGTATCGTTAGGAGACCTAGATACTTTGTAATATATGGACCAAGATTGCTGCATGGGCTACACTATAATGGTATATTTCTCATTGTCTTTTGTATCATAAAAGAGGTTATTAATACATTTGTAATGAACTTTATGATGTGCAATCAATGGAGGTTAATTCAATGATTGTAACTTAAGGTACACGGAATGGAATGTGTCCCACCAAATCTATGGAGTGGTTATTTGGTTGAGAGGGTATGGCCAGGCAACATGAGATATTCAGGAGTAATATGGATTAGGAGCAGCGTGAAGTTGCAATGACCGGTCTAGCATAATTACAGATGTAAGGGTACGGTTTGAGAATATCAATCTAATTACTGTCATCCATATGCTGAGAGCATTAGCAGTTAGAGCGTTACATCACCATGACAACAGCAACGGTATGTTTGCATTAATAATTACGTACGTAGCAAGGTTAAGCGCTATATCGCTATGATGATGGCATTAGCAACCACGTAACTAGTAAGGCTACAGGCGTTACATCGCTACGACAACGCCATTCTTAGATCAGAAGCAGCGCGTTGGTGAATGACCAGGTAAGAATGTTTTAAGTAATAATATAAGGAACAGACATTTGCAAAGCTATCCATTGCAATTCGTAGGGTATCAGTGTTCCCTTTATATATGAGGGTTTAAGCACAACGTTACATGGATTACATTAGCAAGAATAACAATTCCTTCCATGCATACTGACCTGGCTGAGCAGTGACGGGCAAGGCCTGTCAAAGCTTAAATTACCTTGGTGATGGAGCGAAGCGGTTCTGAACTTCGCTGTGCGTTGCCAAAAGGCTCTTTGTTCAGGTACGACTGATTGGAAGATTTCTCCTGGTGTGAATTACATGATTTAGTGGTTGTCCAGTAACTTGTAAAGGCAATTTGAGGTGACTATAGAAGTGTTGGGGTGAGCCAATTACCTTATCATGGTGTTTTGTGTCTCTCTTCTTTCCCCTGGCTTTTACCTATCAACGCGTGTTACAATGTTCGTGCGGAATCGGTTTGTAATTCTATTTGGTATTGACAATCTGGTCAACAGATATTTGTCTCACCACAACTGCGAAGATATATAGATATAAGAAGTGCAACTCTACACCCACCTTGAATATTAATAGGTGAGTGACTTTGGACCTATATTGACATAGTAGTATAGGAAGACCTAAATTGATAGATCCTTTTGTCATTATTTTCCCTTAGGCGTGCAGGGATGATATTGGGATAATTCCTGTGTATTAGCAGTTTGGATTACTCTATGGGACACTTACACACCGATTTGTTCTTTGTTGTAGGTTCAAAGTTGTATTCAAGAGCGCATAAGGTATAGTAGGCTTTACATTTAGTAGATATAGTGTGACACATTCCATAACTATGATTACATATGGTATAATTATGATATAACTAACTCTCTATTTTTATTTTATTTTTCTTGTCTGTGTTCATTATTTTCTTCTCCTTTTATTTTTGGTTTTGATTTATCAATTGTTGTTGGTTTTTCAATTCCCCGTGTGCAATGCTTTTGTTCTTTGGATATATTCTGCAATGAACTATCAACATGCTATTGTAATGTGTTTTCCAAATGCTAGATTAATCACTGGAAAATGTACATTTTTGGCATGCAACCCTGATGTCACATGATTTGTTTTGACCTGGTGTCCCAGCCCCCTTTTTTGTGTACAAATTAAATGATTTTGTTTGTTGGATGTCACATGATATACAAAAATACAGCCTGAGAAGAAGAGCAGTAGATCGAAACACTTGTCAGGCTGACTCAGAATCCAATTGAATATATGTGATTGAGCATTAAACAAGACTTTGGACATATGCGTAGTGTGAATAGATCATTGTTTGTATAGGTTTCATAAAATAAGCTCTTTGATTATCCTATCCTTGATTGGCAGCCATTGTGTAGGGCTACTCGAATCAAATTGGCAGGTGTGTTCACCTCTTCCCACCAATAGTTCCGGAGAGGGTTCCACAAGGTGTTCCACAGTAATTAATTCTGTATTTTGCAGTGTTAGTTGGTCAGGGACTAATTCATCTTTAGACATACCAGAGGATGTCAGAGATAAATATCGGAGCATCAAGCCCTTGAACACAGTTTTCAGTGGAATCCTTCTTAAGGGGACACCCCCTCTCTTCAGTATCAGTAGTCAACTTAATAGATGATTTTCCAGTGCCTGGTACAATGGCTTGTAAACAGCGAGGGTCATCCTTATCGGAAGAGAAACCTGATCTCATATCCTGTAGTCTTTGATTCCTTCGGGCACTCAGTGCCATAACCACTGTTGAGCGGCTATTCTTGGGCATGGGCAGGGGGGGTCATACATGTAGTTGCAGATCATATAGAGACTTTACTAGCTTTACCTCTAATAGTAGACATAAGAAGTAGCAAGCAGTTTGATCACAATAAGGTCAGAAACAGAAATAAACAGCACACGTAAGGGCCCAACATATAGCTTTTGTGACACCCCTAAGCCCAGTCCCAGGGAGCTCAATATATGGGACTCCCCAAGACTCAACCTAATGGGTGACAACACCATGGTAGAACCAGCCCGACCAGAAGCCACCAGTGAGTTAATACATAGGCCCAAAAGCACGACAGTAGCCCAACCCTCACTGGCAAAAGTAGAGCTGCAGAACCGAGATGACCCAGAAGGAATAGGTGTACTCCACAAGGCAGTCTGCACCCGCCACACCCCTCAAAGTTCAGGGGCACTGTAACGCTCACCTGATTCTCGCAGAGGCGCCGGTCTTGACTGGGCGACTACCGTATCTTCAAAGGTGATGTGTAGCACCCGGTTGGCTCTTTGGGCTGGACCTCTGTGCACTGTATGCCTGACGTGTAGAGTAAGATGTCTTAGGTAAGTGAATGCCGAGCTCTCCATCTGCCTCGGGGCAGGGTGCTGTAACCAGTTTCTTCACTGGATAGGTAGCGCAGGCCTCTTGACTTCAGAGGACTGCTGTCCGTCGTTTACTGCACGAACGGTAAGTTTCGAGTCATTCAAATGTCTTTAAAGTCTTTAGTAATGATGTCTCTTGTTTTGCAGGGTTCCGGCGATGGCGGATGACAGGCTGAAGTGAGTTGAAGATGGAGCCCGTGTGATGAATAGAAGCGCCTGGAAGCACGTAAGTAAGCGCTTGTTGCCTGCTTCACGATGCGCTCTAACTGTCTTTTTATTTTGCAGGTACGAGTTCGGAGCGGCTGCAGGGTGCCGGAATACCCACTGGATTAGATGTGGAAAGGAGTAATGGCACGTGAGTATTAAAGTTCCCCAATGTCTTTAAACGCACCTTGTTTTGTCTTTCAGATGCGGGATGCAGCGCCGAAGGCCTCCGGAGCGTGCGAAGAGTTGGTAAGCTTTTGTCTTTCAGATGCCGGAATGCAGTGTGAAGACCTCTGGAGCGCACGAAGAGTAGGTAAGATTTTGCCTTTCAGATGCCGGAATGCTAACCTGTTCTTTCTTGTCTTTATAGGTGTTGCTGAAGACTGGATTCAGGATGGTAAGCCTTTGCCTTTCAGATGCCGGAATGCTAACCTGTTCTTTCTTGTCTTTATAGGTGTTGCTGAAGACTGGATTCAGGATGGTAAGCCTTTTTCTTAGGCCCAGGACCGGATGCAGAAGACACGATGAGCGTTCTGCTGCAGAGGTTGCAGAATAACGCAAAGCAAGATTCATCCACCGGGTGTGGTTTAAATAGCCTCCTGTAGTGCTTAGGTGTCTCCTTCCACAGCCACGCCTAAGTAAGAAAAGAGTTCCTGGTAAGAAAAGAGTTCCTGCCTTCCAGAAGAGTTCCAGTGTTCTGAATCTAGGGAGTGGCTCCAGCCCCACCCAACAGGAAAAGTAGTTCCAAACAGAAGAGGATCAGAGGCTCAACTGGCAGGCAAGTAAGCAGCATGGTCTGCTGAAGGTAAGTCCACCCAAGCATTATGAGCCCGGCGCTTCCAGCGCTGGGACTGGGCATATTTATGAGCCTGGTGCCACTGGTGCCAGGACTGGGTCCAAAAGGTCCCAATTGGGACTGGTTGGCACTCGGAACCTGGGTTATGGATCTGCTTCCAAGGGAGTTGGAAAAACCCTGACCTTTTGGAAGCAGAGATCATGACAGTACCCCCCCTCAAGGCCCCTCCCAAACTGGGCTTCTCCGGGGGTTTTGGCTTGTCAGGAAATGTTCGGTGAAATCTTTTGATTAGGCGAGGAGCGTGGACATATTCAGCAGGTTCCCAGGATCTCTCTTGGGGGCCGTAGCCTTTCCAGTCAATTAGGTAGAATAGTTTAGATTTGGAGATCTTGGAGTCCAGAATGCTTTTGACTTCAAACTCGAGTTCTCCATCCACTAGGATAGGTTTTGGAGATTTGGTTAGTCG
Organism: Ambystoma mexicanum; assembly: GCF_040938575.1. Lineage (NCBI taxonomy): Eukaryota > Metazoa > Chordata > Amphibia > Caudata > Ambystomatidae > Ambystoma > Ambystoma mexicanum. The sequence continues at coordinate 587,704,387 of NC_090929.1, forward strand.
GGTTTGAGGTTGCACGGGTTTTAATAGAGAGACGTGGAAGACCGGATGTATCTTCATGTGCGGGGGCAAGTCCAACTTGACCGCTACTGGGTTTACTATGGTAGTGATGGAATAGGGACCAAGGTATCTTGGGTTGAATGTGCGTGGCCCTTTTAGAGATAGATATTTGGTGGATAACCAGACTTGATCCCCTACTTGATAGTGAGGGGCTTCCTTCCGATGTTGATCTGCTCCTTTCTTGTATTGTTCTTTAGCCCTTTGAAGGTGAAAAACAGCTTCCTTAAAGGCTTGGGTGATTGTAGAATGCAGGTAGTCTACTGCTGGTGTTTCAAGATCTTGGAGGGGATCCAACTCCGAGGTTCGAGGGTGACTGCCGTACAAAAGAAAAAACGGGGTTTTCCCAGTTCCCGAATGGACAGAGTTATTGTAGGCATACTCCGCTATCCAAAGGATATCTTTCCAAGTTTTTTCAGTTTGTTGCAGCATGCAGCGTAAATACTGTTCCAGAGTTTGATTGGTCCTCTCGGTTTGTCCGTCGGTCTGAGGGTGGTGACTGGTCGATAGTCTCACATCAATTTGAGCCGACCGACAGCAACTTCGCCAAAAATGAGAAATAAATTGACTACCTCGATCCGAAATTAGAACCGAAGGAAAACCGTGCAGTCGGACGATGTTTTCGAGAAATTCTCGGGCCAGAGTTGCTGCTGTTGGCAAGCCTTTGAGCGGAATGAAATGCGCCATCTTGGAGAATAAGTCCACGATTACTAGAATCGTATTGTATCCGGAGCATGGAGGTAGATCGGTGATGAAGTCCATAGAAAGCGTATGCCAAGGGCGAGGTGGGATGTCAATAGGGCGTAAGAGGCCTGCTGGTCTTTCCTTTTGACTCTTGTTTTGGGCGCATACTCCACAGGACATTATAAAGTCTCTGATATCTTTTTTCCAAGACGGCCACCAGAAGTAGCGCTTGATCTTTTCTGAGGTCTTGGCTATACCGGGATGACCTTCCATTAAAGAGTCGTGATAACAAGAGATTACTTTTTTCTGTAAATCTGTGCTGGGTAGGTATAATCGTTCTTGGAAATACAATAAGTTGTCCTTTACTGCAAAGTCCTTTCCCTGCAGATGCCAATTCTGTATGTCTGCTGGAGTTACAAGTTGCCTGGCTTTATCCTTAACTTCCTCTATGGATTCTGTGGCGATTACACCCAGAATTCTTTGTTCGGGAATGATTGGTACAGGTTTAGGGTTGACCAAGTGTTCTTCCACTCCCATCCGAGAAAGGGCATCGGCTTTACCGTTCTTTGTACCAGGTCGATAGGTAATTATGAAGTCAAATTCGGCAAAGAATAATGCCCAACGGAGTTGTCTAGAGGAATGGGCTTTTGCGGTCTTCAAATATTGCAGGTTTCGGTGATCCGTAATCACAGTAACGGTGTGTCGGGCCCCCAGCAGATAATGCCGCCAAGCCTTAAAAGCAGACTTGATAGCCAGAAGTTCCTTGTCAGTAATCGTGTAATTGATTTCAGGAGGCGAGAATTTGCGGGACCAAAATGCCACGGGATGCAACTGATTGGTTACCGGGTCCTTTTGTGATAGAACTGCCCCCATGGCAAAGCTTGAAGCATCAGTTTCCACGATGTAGGGGAGTTCGGGGCGAGGGTGTTTTAAGATTGGTGCAGAGATAAATTTAGTCTTCAAATCCTGGAAAGCTTGTTCCGCCTCGGTAGACCATTCAAAACGTTTGTTTTTCTTTAACAAGGCAGTGATGGGCTGGACTATTCGAGAGAATTCGGGGATAAACCTGCGGTAAAAGTTAGCGAAGCCTAACATGCTTTGCACACCTTTTACGGAGGATGGTGATGGCCATTTGAGAACTGCATCGACCTTCTTTGAATCCATACGCACTCCGCCAGGTGATAATATGAATCCCAAGAATTCAACTTCAGTCACGTTGAAAACACATTTTTCCAACTTAGCGAAAAGTTTGTGTTGACGCAATCTTTCGAGGACCATTTTCACGTGTTTCCGATGTTCAGATTCCGATGAAGAATAAACGAGGATGTCGTCGATGTAAACAACAACACATACATCTATGAGCTCTCTGAGGACATCGTTCATAAAATATTGAAAGGCGGCCGGGGCATTGCAAAGTCCGAAGGGCATGACCTGATATTCAAATAGCCCATACTTGGTGCGGAAGGCCGTCTTCCATTCATCGCCCTCTTTTACTCGTACCAAGTGGTAAGCTCCTCTAAGATCCAGCTTTGTATATATGCATGCTTTTCTGACTTGGTCCAGGAGTTCAGGGATCAAAGGTAACGGATATCTATTCTTAACGGTGATCTGGTTCAGGGAGCGATAATCGATACAAGTTCTAAGGTCTCCTTCCTTTTTTGGAACGAAGAACAAAGCTGAAGAAGCAGGGGACTTGGAAGGACGAATAAACCCATTTGCCAGGTATTGATCCAGGTATTGTCGAAGGTGAAGGTTCTCAGGCTCGGTGAGGGCATAAATTCTACTACAAGGAGGAGTAGATCCAGGTATCAGGTCTATCTGGCAGTCATAAGACCTATGAGGAGGTAGAGAGTTAGCCTGATCCTTCCGGAAAACATCTTGGTATTCTAGGTATTCGGGAGGTAACTGGGGAGTCTCTGAAGAAATTGCGGCCAGTGCAACACCAGGTGGAGGGTGACAAGTAGAGACACATTCTGGAAACTGGACCGTTCTTGCTCGCCAATCGATCAGAGGATTGTGTTTCTCTAACCAATGTATTCCTAGAATAATCTGAAACTGAGGGGCCTTGATCACATCGAACACGATCTTCTCATGGTGTCCATCTTGACTTACTAGCGTCACCTCTTGAGTGGTATGCGTTACTGGCCCGGAGGCTATCTCCGTACCATCCACCGTAGTAATGACGTCCTTTACAGCCTTGGGACAAAGAGTTAGATTCATCCTCAAAACCATTTCATGATCCACATAATTGCCGATGGCACCGCTGTCGACGTAAGCTTCAATTGCATGTAATCGATCCGGATTATCAGGGCTAATGAGGACCATAGGCATCACGAAATGCGAGGTCACGGAACTGGTTTTCACGCTCGGCAAGAGGACCTCTATTCTTGTCGGGCGAGGTCGTTTCCCTGCTCAGAGTTTGTAACTTTGGTAACTGCAGCTCCTACTGCCTTCTTGGCAGGTTTCACCGGACAGTCTCGAAGAAAGTGCCCTGAGTTTCCGCAATATAGGCATAATTGCAACTGTTTCCTCCTTTCCCGCTCCCTTTGTGTTAAAGGACCTTTCAGACCCCCTATTTGCATGGGTTCCCCGGAGTCTACTCCTTTGGAAGGAGTTGGCGGTTTGGAAAATACTCGAGCATCAAACTTGGAACGATCGGCCTTCCTGTTCTGCAGCCTGTGATCTATTTGAACGACCAAGTCTATATAATCCGAACAGTCTTGTGGGGGATTTACTACTTGGGCTAAAACGTCTTTGAGCTCTCCACGTAGACCTCTATAAAACAGCGTAATCCTTTTGTCCTCAGGCCATTGAGTTTCCACTATTAGTCTATTGAAAGATGCAATATAAGCCAAAAGGTCTTGATTACCCTGTCGCAACAAAAGAAGCTCATTGTCCAAGGCCTGCCCCTGTGAATGTCTTGCGAACAGTTTTTCCATACTAAGCTGAAAGGCTTGAAAATCATGGAGAACCGGATCATCTTGATTAACTAGAGGGATCGACCAGTCTGCCGCATTGCCACTAAGGTACGAAAGTACAAAAGCTACTTTTGCTTGATCAGTTGGAAAGGCTGCTGGCCGGCATAAGAAGTGCAACCGGCACTGATTGATGAATACTGCAAACCTCTTTGGGTCACCAGAAAATCGTTCGGGCGGAGCCAGAGGTACATTCCCAGGTAGGTTGATCTGCACTGGATTCATAGAGGATGTTGAAGGAAGATTTGCCCCTGATGCGGGTAACGGGGTCTGTCCGGCTTGTGACTGTAGCACTTGTCTAGCAAGATTGTCTGTTCTCTCCTTGGAAATAATTAATTCCCTTCTTAGAGCATTCGTTTCCTGACGAGCTGCATGCACTTCTGCCCTTAATTCCCCAAGTAACCGGGCTAGGGGGTCAGTATCCGAGGTTTCCATAGCGCCTGGGCGAGAGTTTTGCGGTAGGCTTTGCGTTCTGTAACGCTCACCTGATTCTCGCAGAGGCGCCGGTCTTGACTGGGCGACTACCGTATCTTCAAAGGTGATGTGTAGCACCCGGTTGGCTCTTTGGGCTGGACCTCTGTGCACTGTATGCCTGACGTGTAGAGTAAGATGTCTTAGGTAAGTGAATGCCGAGCTCTCCATCTGCCTCGGGGCAGGGTGCTGTAACCAGTTTCTTCACTGGATAGGTAGCGCAGGCCTCTTGACTTCAGAGGACTGCTGTCCGTCGTTTACTGCACGAACGGTAAGTTTCGAGTCATTCAAATGTCTTTAAAGTCTTTAGTAATGATGTCTCTTGTTTTGCAGGGTTCCGGCGATGGCGGATGACAGGCTGAAGTGAGTTGAAGATGGAGCCCGTGTGATGAATAGAAGCGCCTGGAAGCACGTAAGTAAGCGCTTGTTGCCTGCTTCACGATGCGCTCTAACTGTCTTTTTATTTTGCAGGTACGAGTTCGGAGCGGCTGCAGGGTGCCGGAATACCCACTGGATTAGATGTGGAAAGGAGTAATGGCACGTGAGTATTAAAGTTCCCCAATGTCTTTAAACGCACCTTGTTTTGTCTTTCAGATGCGGGATGCAGCGCCGAAGGCCTCCGGAGCGTGCGAAGAGTTGGTAAGCTTTTGTCTTTCAGATGCCGGAATGCAGTGTGAAGACCTCTGGAGCGCACGAAGAGTAGGTAAGATTTTGCCTTTCAGATGCCGGAATGCTAACCTGTTCTTTCTTGTCTTTATAGGTGTTGCTGAAGACTGGATTCAGGATGGTAAGCCTTTGCCTTTCAGATGCCGGAATGCTAACCTGTTCTTTCTTGTCTTTATAGGTGTTGCTGAAGACTGGATTCAGGATGGTAAGCCTTTTTCCTTAGGCCCAGGACCGGATGCAGAAGACACGATGAGCGTTCTGCTGCAGAGGTTGCAGAATAACGCAAAGCAAGATTCATCCACCGGGTGTGGTTTAAATAGCCTCCTGTAGTGCTTAGGTGTCTCCTTCCACAGCCACGCCTAAGTAAGAAAAGAGTTCCTGGTAAGAAAAGAGTTCCTGCCTTCCAGAAGAGTTCCAGTGTTCTGAATCTAGGGAGTGGCTCCAGCCCCACCCAACAGGAAAAGTAGTTCCAAACAGAAGAGGATCAGAGGCTCAACTGGCAGGCAAGTAAGCAGCATGGTCTGCTGAAGGTAAGTCCACCCAAGCATTATGAGCCCGGCGCTTCCAGCGCTGGGACTGGGCATATTTATGAGCCTGGTGCCACTGGTGCCAGGACTGGGTCCAAAAGGTCCCAATTGGGACTGGTTGGCACTCGGAACCTGGGTTATGGATCTGCTTCCAAGGGAGTTGGAAAAACCCTGACCTTTTGGAAGCAGAGATCATGACAGGCACGCCAGTCTACAGTCTTCAACATTCAGACCTGCATACAGGGGAGCAAAAACAAAAGGTATGGGTGGGCACTGGCAGTTAATTTCAGTTAAACACGTAGTTACATTTTTCCTTAGGAAGTTTATAGTGAGACCCAACAAAACCAGTGTACACTTACAGCGACGTTAACAGCAAACAAAAAAGTATGTCCAATGAACAAACATCCATCAGACCTTGGGTCACCAATGGTGTAGTGAAGACTACTGCAAAATTAAATCCTGTTCATTCCCTGTTGAAAAAATAGTCCATAACTAACCATTTCTCTGGCTGAATAGACTGACAAAAAGTCCTTTATACTTCTATTGATGATTTTAATATAAAAAGTTAATCTCAGAATGAGGAGGCAGAATTCAAGCAAATTGCCAATGCATTTCGGACCATACTTCCGGTCCTTCTTCAGGGCAAATTTGTTCACAATGAATAGATTTAAATTATGGTTTAAAGTAAATGTAATTTTCCGCTCCCCCATCTCCATCTGGTGTCTTGCAGAAACTTTCGAGGTATCCTGAAGAAAATGCCTATTTTGCATACAGGGGAGACCACACTGCTGCCAGCCAACAGGATACCAGTCCAACAAGCCACACCGGAACACGCACACAGTCGGGTGTGCGCACACCCAGCCGGCCGCCTCCGTCAGAGGTGGGTCTTTTAATTCTAACATCGAGAGAAGTTGTTGTAATGGCAAGAAGTCTCCACCCATTGTTGGTCAGAGATGTTATTAGGGTGTTTGTTTCCCCATCTAATGTACTCTTGTATACATGTTGCCAGAATTCCTTCATATTACCAGACTTCAAAGCCAAATTAAGGGCTAACATGATTTGCATGCTTAGTCCTCTTTTTTCTTCTACTTAATTCTTTATAATCGAATCTAAGTAGTTTAGCATGAGCAGAGTCCCTACCCTTTCTAATGTTATATTAATTGATGAACGCTCTTTTGGGTGAGTTACAATCATCATCGAACCACAGGTTTCTATTGAAGCAAGACTTGTTTTTAGTTAAATTATACCACATACTAGAAGTATAGTATACAAAATTGGTAACTCATGCTTTTTGCTTATCTTATCCAACTTTTGTCTTGTCGTCTGTCCAGCAACCCTTGCCCTGGAGCTATGAACCCTATCTGGGATATCAAGCTTGGTGTGGATCAGATCATGATCGCTCTATATCCTAAATCCAATTCTAAATTTCCAGGATAGTATGCCCATTAAAATATAATCTATCACAGACAATTTCAGATGGGTCCTGAATGTGGGGAGTGTCCTGGACCGTCCTCAGCCCGTCCACTATTGCATGCCCTTAGCCCAAGGGAGAACATAAATGAAGCAACCCTTTTGGTGTTTTTGTATGTAGAGCATGGAGGTTGTATTACCGATGGTGGGATCCCTGTGGGAGATGTTTTGGGGTTATATATAGTGTTTTATGGTATTTTGTCATATTGTACTATACTTTGCTGTGGTGGTATTTTTTTTATAGTGGTGAGACTAATTTCAGAATACTGCCTAATAATTATTTCACCAGGCTCACTAACAATAAACAAATACTATACTTAATACACTCTGAATAAATGGCTCATGCTCTCCTGTGATGTTTTATTTACAACATCACACTTATGCCCTTTTGGCTGTGCTTCAACAAATGTAAAACATGCAAATGAAATACAAAACACTCAGTCAGCCTCTCTAAGTAAAACAATTCACTGCAGCTAACTTTCCTTTGAGATATTTCTTACCGCATGTTTACCTCTCGATGCATGTCAAATCAATGAGACTGAATGCACTGAAACTAAATTACCTTTTTGAATGTATTCTTTATCATAGACTAGAATTATGCAAGTTACACAGAGTGACACATACATCCATGTTGTAATTCACAATGTAAGCAAAGTTTTTCTTGCAAAGGCTTTCAATGCTCTATTTGTGATAACGTGCCAAGCTCTGCCAAATCAACCTTGGTTTCTCACAAAACTTGGCAAGAAAAACACACTCTGAATAACAGCAGAACTTTGAGAAATATAAACACAGTGGTACATGCACGTTTAAATGATCATCGTTAATACAGTGCCTACAAATGAACTGAATTATCTAATCTGTGCTACATCATATCACTCACTTTACTCGCCCCTCAATTAACGTCATAATTACCTAGATTAAGCTGACGATATTCATAGCTTGGGAGTAACCCAGGGTCATTCATAGCTAAGGTCGCTCGAGACTTTGCAGCTCTTCTAAAGATTGACAACCCAGGAGAGAGACAGCCCAGCATCAGCCAAGCTTGCAAGCACTAGACTCAGTCTGCCCAGGAACCAGCACTTCTGTCTCCTGCGTCAGTGAGACTAAGAATAAGACTTTCTAACTCTGCCTCAAACCCTTTTCATAAAGAAACCCTTCATTCAAGAGCACCTCCCTTTGATAAGATCATCCCACTAAAACATCACCTGATTTCCTCTGTGCCTTTTAGCTGAAACACACAGTGCATTGCTGAATAGAACTTGATATATTTTTCATGCCCTTCCTGCTCCAATACAATAGGATGTCTTTAGGAACAGATCTTCACATTAGTCAGTTTACAACACAGATCAAGTCTGCACATTTAAATCATTTTTCTTTTCCATTTTCAGAGCATCATGTAATTTGCTCAATCTGCATCCAGCTTATCTAATGGATTAATATGCACTAAATATTATTATGGGAGTCAGTTACATGTTAAATGGGGTTGGGTTAATAAGTATATTAGTTGCATGTTACTATTATTTTTTAGTGCAGCTCAGCACATCAAAATAGCATCATGGAGCAAAGTGATCATTTTCTAGCATGCGCTCTGTGCATTGGCATCTATTTAAATTCAGCCTGAGATTCATACTTTTGAGTCCATTAATGGGCCTCATTCACAGAACATTTTCCTATGGCATTGCGCCATTATAAAACACTTCCATGAATCAGGCCCTGTGTGTAAGAGATTTTTTCAGAAAAAGAAAATCTTCTCCTTTTTTTGAATGTTTTTTTAATTTCTTCATCACCTTAATCTTTTATCTTCTTTTAATTGGTGATCTATTTGTTTGTTTTGAATTTCTTTTAAATCTTTAAAAAAAAATGAACTAAATACATTGTCACTTTCAGAAAGCATAAGTCCATAAAACTGTGCCATTGCCTCAGTCAGATGTAAAAACCAGTAAAAATCAGTTTGTGATAAAATCAGTTTGTAAAAATAATAAAAATAGTCTTGAAAAGTTAAATCACAAATCGTTCCGGAAACCGTTCTTGATGAAATGAACCTCCATCATGGGACTTCATCGGACTTCTTTCAGAGTCATCATCTTCACTTCTTTCGGGGACATCATCTTTACCCCCTTCTTTGTTCCAGGGGGATTTCCAGGGAACCCCAGTCCAGTGGTATCCTCCAGGGTTACAGCACTCCAAGGATCCAGCACTGATGAGGAAAACAATTATTTTTCGAGAGTAAAAAGAAAAGACAACTTAAGAATCAAGCAAATCAAACCTTTTACTTTTCCTTTCTCAATGGGATATCTGAAATCAAATTCAGTTATGTACACAAATGCAAATTCTACCAAATAATATATAATACATCCAAAACATCTTCTTATGACCAACTGAAAATAACATTAATTAAGCACACTAATAGCACATGGTATTTTTCAGGTAACAGTCTTAAACACAACACTCCTTTCTCTTAGTTACTTGCATTTTTTTCACTAACTTAACATGTTTTTCCCTTTTTATCTCTTCAAATATCATTTTGACATCGTCACACAATTTACACCTATCCACCCACTCTGGTAATTCTATTTAATAAGTAAGTGCTTCACATTTTCACTCCTTGCTATTCTCAACTTGTTCTAGTCTTTTCACTTCATGTTTCGGGTGAAAGGTCTTAATTTGATTAACATGGATAAACTGTTCTTCTGTTAATTCTCCCTCTGTTTTGGCAATTCTGTAGTCCACAGGTGAAACCTTATCTACAATTGTAAATGGCCCTTCCTGTGCTGCAAGGAATTTAGAGTTTTTATGTTTACCCTTTCTGAAGTTAAACATATATACCTGGTCTCCTATTTCATATTCTTTCACAGATGCCTTCCTATCATAATATGTCTTTGCACCATCAGCAGCCTTTTTTCAAATTTTGTTGTGCCAATGCAAATGCATATTGCAAGTGTTTTCTCAATTCTTCCACATATTCATGAATTTTGGACGCATTTACAAGCACCTGTTCATTTGTTCTGTAAATTAAGTGTTGTGGCAAAACCATTTTTCTTCCTGTCAAAATTGCATGGGTGCTAAGATTTGTTGATTTAGAGGGCGTCGAACTGAGAGCCATAAGTACCAATGGACAGAGGCGTCGCTAGGGGGGGCTAAGGGGGCTATAGCCCCTGATCTTTTGGTTGTAGCCCCGGATAGAATCTCAGGAGCTACAACCAAAAGGCTAGCTAGCCCCCAGTCCCGACAGTTCCGACATCCGCTTAGCCCCGGGTCTTTTCCAGACCTAGCAACACCCCTGCCAATGGAAGTCACAAACCCCAACTAGATCCTGCTTCAGCTACAAACTTTTTCAACATATCAACTATCAATCTGTTACATGAAATGACTTCCACGGTCTGATTCTATTCTTTGAGGTAAACCAAATTGTGAAAAAATATGATTTACAAGTAAATTGGCCGCTGTTTGCGCACTGCAGTCTGGAGCTGGAATACACTCCGCCCATTTAGATATTAGACAAACTACTGTCACCATGTACCTGTTTCCCCTTGCTGATCGCCTCACAGGCCGATAAAGTCGACCTGTAAATCAGACCATGGGAGTATCAAGCCCCTTTTCCATTAATGGTGCTTTATGAGCTGGTGACGCAAGCTGATACTGCGCACACGCTAAACACCCTCTGGTGTAGAGCTCAACATCTTGCGGCATGTGTGGCCAATAGGCATAATCTTTTAAAATGTCCAAAGTTTTCTGTGAACCTCTGTGTGCTGCAATTATGGCATCGTGGCATGATGTAACATCAATCCCTGAAATGACAAAGGCACTACCCATTGGATTTGGCCTGTAACAGATTCTCTAATCATCAGCCCATCCTGTAACCTAATTCTCTTTTTGTTTTTTTAATAGCACCCTCAATTCCTCTTTCCCTTTGCAATCCTCTTCAGTCAAGTCTTGATCTGTAGTATCAAACCTCCATTGTGCCACAGGCTGTTCAACTGTTTTTGGAGTTTTGGAACGAGTTATAGAATCTACCTGGATATTTTACCAAGCAGGTGTTCAACAGGAAATGACTCCCCCATTAGAGCTCCGAATTTGGTTAATTGACCTTCCTTATAATTTTCCTCCTTATCCTCACATGGTGTTTACAAATTACCATGTATTTTCCTCCAATGGATTATCAGGTCATTTTCTGACACAGGCCTGTCTATAGCCTAAATCATCTTGCCGTGTTTAAGTGGCTTCTTGTTATAGGTGAGCATCCCTTTTTCCTTCTTTGGAACTGAGGACAAATTATACTTTTTGACTTCCTGACGACAGACAAGCACCTTTAATAAATTAAGATAGGCAAGGCAATCCCTTTAGTAATATTTAGTAATATTTTTATTAAAGGACAGGTATGTCCTTAATGTGACTGACTCCTTCTTCCAAATTGTCACAGCCCCTATACATCTTCTTTACTAGTTGTTTACAATTGGCACCAGATAGTGGTGCTTTCTTGAGTAAATTTGCTTGTTGTACTTTCATATGTGTGCTACATTCCAAACAAGACTCCTTGTGCAATGTGGCGGGGTTGGGACACATAACCGGATTATTATTATCCATATAGCGAGTCAGCCTTTGAGTATGCCAGGTACTTCTTTAATTGTGGCATTAAATATTTTAAAATGTTCAAGTATGAAATCAAAGGCCCTCATGATGAGTTTGCCGATAACCTGCCGGTGCTATTGGTGTAACTGGGATATTATGGGTGCTGGCAATGGTGGTAAGTTCCATTCCATGGAGTCCAAAAGGACTCCATGGAATGGGCTTGCTCCTATCACTGGCACCGGTAGTACCAGTGCTGGTGATATGGGCCAATCTTTGCCGGTAGGGGCCTGAGCTCCTGGCAGGCTAGTCCTGCCGGTAGTTCACTGCTCCTACCAGCAAAGTCAGAGTGTGCCAGTTCAGGAAAAATGCTGAATCTGGTATTACTGGACATTTTACCAGCATTTTTACCAGATCGGCACACTCATAATGAGGGCATTACGTTTTTCTTGATTGAAAGCAGCTATTCTCAAAGGCTATCGCACCTATAACATTTGGTTCTCCCCATACACACACACCCACCACTGATATAACTGCATAGATGAATGAGAGATTATTTAGAGGTCAGTGCACTATGGCTAAATTAGATTTTTGTTCAGCTAGCAGAAGGCCCCATAGAGCAAGGTGCTGGGTGCAAGGTTCATCCAAGATGCTGACATTTAAGCTCTGGAGTGACTGTATCTCTTCTACATTTGCCTTTGCATCCTAAGGGGCCAGCTGTGATAAAATTGAGAATGTATTCTCACAGAGTATTGCTTGATGTAGTATGCAGTGGGTGCCAGCCACTACCTGGAAGTTTCTGCCCGCCTCTTGGCCAGACAGGCAGGGCATTTCATGCATATTGGGAAGTAGAATATCCTTGGTTAAGTAGGCAATAATGCAGACGTTTTTGTGACCATTGCCATTGGCCCGCCTTTAATTGCTTGGTCCTCATCAGTTAGATCAGTTAATAAGATCACAATTTCATCAATTAGAGGTTCAGTCTTCTATTCATAATGCACTAGCCACCAAAACTCAAGTTTTAATATGGAGACGAGAAAAACAGGAACGGGCCTGTCCGTGAAATAACACTGGTGACCGATGGTCTGGAAAAAGTGGACAACTCGAGCCACACATGTCCGACGCGCACCAAGGGACGTCGACTGACTTGTGGGTCTTAGCTCAAGTCCGTCTCCCCACCCTCAGTGCCACGTCATTGAATAGTACCACAGGGGTTCAGCCTTCAACTGGAATTCACAGGGCTATAGAGCTTAACTAAGTAGCCCATCCTTAGAGACAGACATACCTATATACTGCTTCTATGAATAGATCACTGCTGCACTGCTCATTCCTCCCACAGGATCATAAGCTCAAAAGCCGGGAGAGAAGTTACAGCGGGTCAGAAGAGTCAAAAGAGTCCATTCACTTTTCCCTGAAAACATACCTCATATAAAAACATGCAACCCCTGGGGCTGGGTCATCGCGATTATCTGCTCCCAGCCTTTTAGCCAAAAAACAAAATGTCACCACCTTCGAGTGCACTTGGCGCGGCACTAGCCGGACTCAGAGTACCCGTGAGGCAACTGTGGGGGCATGGCACTAGGGGGAGGAAGAGCCTGTAACCAGGAAGGCTCAGCAAAACAGTGTGAGCTTGGCACATCGCTGGCATGCCTCAGAGTCCCCTGAAGGAAGCTGTGGGGGCATGCCGGTACATGGAAGAAGGGATGGGAGGAAGACCTTGGAACCAGGTAGGCTCAGCAAAACAGCACGAATGTTGCGCAAGCTGGTGGAAAATTATTAATTTTCTATGGAGAAAATACCAGATTTTTCCCCAGTTCAACAGAATGCAAAAGGTCTATTATTATTAGTTTATGGAACATAGAGGTTCTACGTCATTTAATCCCTGAGAAGAGTTGTTGTCTTGTGCACAAAAGTTTGATGTTTAATGTTACTGAAAACCTGGTCAGACAAATGTTTTAACATTGATGGGTCTTTGAGTTTTTATGCTAATTCACCTGGATTCTGCAGATGGGAAGATTTGTGCTATGGAGGGAGTTGTTTCCAGCAACCTGCAAGAAAACTTAAGTGCGAAAAATACAAGTACCAGAATCCATAGAGTCAATTAACTTGCCACACCTGAAAAGGAAATGAAGACACGCCTGAAAAAGCAAAGAAACACAGCCTCCCTGAAGATTGATGGAGTCATGAAAATGTGTGTTTGGAGGAGAAGCTGCTGCAGGAAAACTTGACTGTCAACAGAGCACCTGCCATGTCACCAATTTTTAAACATTGTGCAAGGAGTCCCGTGATCGAAATGCAGCAGCAGCAGGGCCATCATGACTTACAATGGAGAGCCGCAACCATGGCTTTCCCCCTCACCCATCAAGGGGAAGATTTGTGCTATGGAGGGAGTTGTTTCCAGCCACCTGCAAGAAAAAGTAAGTGCAAAAAATACAAGTACCAGAATCCTTAGAGTCAATTAACTTGCCACACCTGAAAATGAAATGAAGACACGCCTGAAAAAGCAAAGAAACACAGCCTCCCTGAAGATTGATGGAGTCATGAAAACGTGCGTTTGGAGGAGAAGCTAATACAGGAAAACTTGACTGGCAACAGAGCGCCTGCCTTGTCACCAATTTTTAAACATTGTTCCAGGAGTCCAGGGCTCAAAAGCAGCAGCAGCAGGGCCATCATGCCTTACAATGGAGAGCCAGAACCATGGCTTTCCCCCTGCCCCCATCAAGGGGAAGATTTGTGCTATGGAGGGAGTTGTTTACAGCCACTTGCAAGAAAAATTAAGTGCCAAAAATACAAGTACCAGAATCCTTAGAGTCAATTAACTTGCCACACCTGCAAAGGAAATTAAGACACGCCTGAAAAAGAAAAGAAACACAGCCTCCCTGAAGATTGATGGAGTCATGAAAACATGCGTTTGGTGGAGAAGCTAATGCAGGAAAACTTGACTGGCAACAGAGCGACTGCCTTGTCACCAATTTTTAAGCAAAATGAAGGATGGCTTGACACATTTGGTCTCAGTGGAGTTAAATAATTTTCCTGAAGAGCCTATGCTAGTGTATCACATCATAGAGGTTATATGGAAGTTACCATTAAATATCAATGTATTACTTGTAATTATATACAATGCGAAAAAAAGATCCAGGTAATAGGACATTTTAATTGAGACGTCAATATTTTCTGAATTCTGAGTTTAACAATGTGCTTTAACAAATAATGGACTGGTGGTAGTGGGAGATTTGTATATGAAAATAGGCAGTAGCAAAGATTATGATCATTCGACCCCGTGGTAGGCCTAGCACTTATTATACTCCCATTTTGATTATCAGATCTCAGGGAAAGCAATGGTTTTTGCTTCCTCAATTATATAATTGTGTCTGGACTTTGTACTTTAAATGGAAGAACAATGCCAGACACCACCGGTAAGACAAAGTATAGGGATTACCAGAAAAGGAGTAGTATGATAGATTATTTCCTAAAAACTCTCTCTCTTTGATCTGATACAATTGACATTGAAGTAAGTGATCTTAATAACCTTGTAGTTAAATCTGGTCTGTACATAGATATTAGGAAACCAAGACCTGAGTGTAGATTGGTTTGTGAGGGGACTACTACTGTAAGGTTACAAAAGGAGGAGATTAACACACGTGTGCATAGTGATTGCTATATACTTACACTTGGTATAAAAATAAAGAGAAAACCTATCTTTCCCTATATCTATGAGGGGTTTCCCTGCCTCAACTAAAGTGCTAATGGGTCTGTCAGGATGTCTAAGTAACTTAAAGAGTCCACCGTTCTGTGTCAAAATGTCCCTATCTCTGTCCCGTCCCTTACACGTATAACTAAACCAATCAGTGGCGGCTGCTATCAGAGGGCGGCAGGGCGTCGCCCCCCCCAACGGGCCCAGAAAGCAGACGCAGTAAAAGATTCAGAAGAAGCTCTTCTGAATCTTCTTTGCATCTTCTGTGCATTTGCCAACAGCGCAGGGGCGCTGTGGCAACAATAGTGTTGACTGATAAGAACTCCAACTGGCTTGCTCCCACAGCGGGGCGCGTCCCATTTTAGTATGCTTTTGCACTATAGTAGAGTGCGTGGAGCTCCTAGCTCCACGCACTCTACGTAAGCCCTTTAATTGGTAAGCTGGCGGGGCGCTTGAGGTGTGGCCCCGCCAGTATAAAATGTGCGCAAACAGCGCACCGAAGATGGATACAGTAATGTAATTGGCTGTTTGCCAGCCAAGGACAACCCCCACACTCTAATGTCATTGGCTGACAAACAGCCAATGACTTTACTGTATCTAGGCAGGTGATGGCGCAGGGCCTGCGCACCACCTTCACACTTCTCTCTGCCTCTGGATTATTTTGGTGACGGACGACGTGAGACGAGCTGAGCTGCTGCCCAGACCAGACCAGCCCAGCCCAGCACAGCCGAGAAGGCCATTGCCAAAGCTTGACGGTGGACCGGTAAGTACCCATTACCCTACCCAGAGAGGCTGTCGAGTTGTGTGCACCGTCCATCTGTGGAGCTTGGCAGCCAGTCGCTGGAGCGCCAGGGAGCGAGGCCTGCTTCTCTCACTGCGATGTGCTTTGCCATCCCTAATGAGAGAGCGGCAGCAGCGCCAGCTCCGCACTCTTGCAGCTCGCCAAGGAAGGCGGCAGAGACACTCCTGAAAGCGCAAGCCCCCCCCACTTCCATTGAAACATGAAATATAAATAGCAAATGCAAATCACTTTGTTCACACTTGTCAGAAAGGTTAACAACCTTCTTGCATGGGCGATTCTGTTGGATTGAGGTGTTCTGGTGGCGAATTCCAGCATACGGCCTGTTGGCGAGAGTTATGTTATGTTGTGTTATGCCGTGCCCCGCTAGCACCCAGGGACAGTCTCCAGGCGCTCTGCGTGAAGGAGTGGAGTGGGCTGCCCGTCCGGTGAAGGCATGCTTTTGCGGGACTCTCCCGAGTCCAAAGTGTAAGGGCGAAATGATGGGTCCAAGCGATTTTTACACAGATTGACTAGCCGACCTCGTCAAACGTGGAGAGGCAGGCAACCCGCTGTCCTGTCGAAGTCGGCACCCAGGAGACCGCTAGTGTTGGCATTCGCGGCCCCATCAGGACTGAAGAAAACAATGTCCGAGGGGCTTGCAGGGGGAGAGGGGCAGTTTTTTCCCATTGTTTCAAGAGAAGTTGTGAAACAGTGTGCTACCACAGGCTTACCTCTGCTCGCCTTCAGCGCTGAATGGTCCATTACCAACACAGAGGATCTGCTTCTGCTGCCACCACCACACTTCCCTCTGCCACTCCACAGGCTGTGGCTCGACTCCATAACACAATAATCCAGACTTGGCTCCACCTAGCCCACTTAAATGAAGTGTAACACACCAGCAGACCAGGGGAACACTGTCCACATCCGCCAGACTGTCGGCTGACTACTGGACTCTCCACCTGACGCCCGCGCCGGTGCTCCGCACCTCTTTGTGGGCTTCAGTTGTTTATTTAAGCGATATGCACTCGCAGTTGAAGTCTCTCTCCCGCATCAAAAAATCTGCAGTGGACATTTTAATTGTTCATGTGGCTATGACAGTTTTCCTTGCAGCGAGGAAGAGAGTAGTGGATGGTAGATGAGGGATGGTGGGACTGATTAAAGAGGAAGAGAGCAGAATGGAAGGTGAAAGTAGCTTATGGAAGGGGAAGAGGAGAGCAGAAGATTTTGGAAGCAGGCATGGGCGTACATGTGATTTTGGAAGCCTTGTGCTGGTAGAAGGGGAACACATTAAGTGATCATGGACAATTCACTGTCAGCGAAACCTGGCGAGGTGGTCAGGCTAGTTCCAGCCATAGGCAGATCCCTAGTCGCACTGTGCCACAGGTGTGCTCCTGGCTGTCTGTTGCTTGGCTGCACACCCATCAGGCAGTGCCTGGGACGTCCACTGAGAAAGGGGGGGTTGTGTGAAGCACGCCTGCCTTATTTACTCTAACTGCTGAAATGAAAGGATTGCCTTTGTCATGATATGGACATATGTGAGCCAGAAAACCTGTTTATGTAATGTAAATATGACTGCCGTGCTCTGTGTAATGCCTGTGCTTTCGAGACGAGTTCTTCCGTCATGCACAGATGTGCACAGGCATGGTAATATTGTACACAATATATACCAAGGACACGAGTTTTAGCCACACGACTGCATCAATGGCTGTTTCGACATGTGAGGTGTCTGTCTGTGGGGTGTGCGGATGTGCTCGGCCTCCGTTTTCACATGCTAGTCAGACCAGATGTGGACGTTGTAGAAACAGTCTGTAGAAAGGCGGCGCTTTGATAAGATACGTGCAAGTCTTGCATTTCATCCTCTGCTGTGGCTTGAATTCAAGTACTGCATCACCACCACATACACATATATTGTGCAGTCTGGGATGCGAGGGGGGTGCATCAGCGTTAGCATGATGAGAGACGAGGCCTGATTTACAATCGCGTTTTTCAGCCGGAAAACTCCATTGAAAAACACTTTGTAAATCATGCCCGCAGTGTTTGCTACACTGGAGTCCAGATGCAACCCACCAGTGGAGTGGACACAGGGGTGCTTAGATTGGGGATGGAGGCGTCTGGTGTGCATGATGCACTAACACAAACCATCAGTGCACAGTGACTGATCTGCACGCTATGGTGGGGTAGGCAGACCCTGTTGTGCATGTGACAGTAATACAGACGTCCGTGAACATTCACTGTGTTCTTCCTGCATAGAACAATGTTTGAAGTGGTGGGAGGGGGTGATAATAACAATACTCTGGTATTATACTTTGCTTTCAGCAGAATATTTCAAAATACAATTATTTCCACCTAACCGTAATTGGTACTCATATACCAATCTCTAAAGGACGAAAGGTTTTGTTGGTCTTCACACCTGCTACCTACAGATGATGCACCGACCTTGGCAGCGAGCACTTAACCTGCAGAGCTATCTGACCTGTTAGTTCAGCCGTGTCACAGATCACCAGTGGACAGGCTTTTTGTCATATTTTGGTGGGTTTTTTGGACAGTAAATTGCACATTTTGGAGGCCATTTTTCTAAAATTTACGCCCCACCAGGTTTCAAACTCACCAGCCGCCACTGAAACCAATATGTTGCACCAAAGTTCTTGGTCCAGGAAAATGACTCCCTCCTCCTGGACTGGTTGGCACAGTTCTAATTGCAAGTTCCGCACCAGGGGGAATGACTACCTTACCCTGGTTTTTGTATTTCACAGACAAAAGGACTGCAGATCCTCCAAAACTCTATGTCAGAATATTCACTGTTTTGTTATCCCACAGGGATTGGCTACCTTCCCCTGGATCACTGGTGTGATCCTCCTTGTGGGATCAACCACCATGAGAATGATTCCCTTCTCCTGGTCTTCTTTGGTGTTTGCTCTCACAGTTCACAACACCAGGGGTAATGTCTCCCCTTCCCAGGCCCTTCTCAGGCTTTATCTCGCAGTTCACAATACCAGGGGGAATGTCTCCCTTTCCTTGGCCCTTTTGTATACTTAGTTTGACAGTTCACAACACCAGGGGAATGACTTGCTTCCCCAAGCTTCTTGTACACTTAGTTTCAAAGGTCAACCCTCTACTGTTTTTTTCTGGCACACCTGGATCACTCCCCTGCCAGGTAGTACTCAGAGGAAGATAGCTTATACATAGTGGCATTCAAGGGGGTCCTATACATCACTCTTACATTTCAAATGTACTTTTGTCTTCTGGCTCAATTTAGTGGATTTAGCAGACGTAGTGGATTTCTAGATCCCGTTCTGTATGGAGAATGTAGTGTACATCCATGCCCATGTAACAAAGCTTTGTAACACGTGTACCAACGTGTGTAGTAGACCTTCCCTTTTATCAACAGCATTCAAAAATAGACTTGAGAAGCTTTTGTGTTATTTTCAACTAACTTCAAGAGGATGGTTAAACTAATCTGTCTTCTTTGGCCAATGTTCTTCAAGATATTAAACTGATCCAAAGGAACTACAAAATTGAATCTTAAAAGATGAGCATTGCATGCTTTGATTAATGTAACCTGTCTACCAAAAGAAGGAGCCTATATGCTCCTTCCAAAACAGGAGCACGACAGAAGTGCATCTGTGAGATTCATCAGAACCATAGCAAATAGACTTCTTTCTTGTTGCACCTATGGTCTTTCTAGACACCAATGTTGTTGCTATAAAAGAAATCATCTCTTTAGTACTTTGTTGTGTACTACATATTATTACATCACAATAAAGTTGTTCATGCCATAGACTTACATGTATGATTGATCACTTTCATCGACAAAGTGTACAATGCAAATATTTTGCATTTACACAACTGGTTGGTTTGCT
This sequence comes from Ambystoma mexicanum, assembly GCF_040938575.1. NCBI lineage: Eukaryota > Metazoa > Chordata > Amphibia > Caudata > Ambystomatidae > Ambystoma > Ambystoma mexicanum. The sequence goes on from NC_090929.1 coordinate 587,724,135, forward strand.
AAATAGGTGAAATGATGTTTCTAAAAAGGGAGGATCCTACAGACGTGTCATAATATCCCTTATTCAGCTCACACATTGGAAAGTTACATCAGTTATGCCACTGTCTCTAACATGATCATGTGTAAATCCTCTTATAGGTTTAGCATACGTTTAGGCCCTTTTCCAGGGGTGTCGAAGTCCATGGAAGTGACAGAGTGAACAGATATGTTTAGTAACAAATGCGTTTTTGCTTCGTATGCCATGCAACATTTTTTATCAAGTGGATCTGGGCGTGCAGGCTACCTTTTTTGCGCGTGGCAATATATAGATTGAGAAATTGAGAAATCGAAGGTCGTCTAATGCTCCTGGCCCTTCTCAGTCACTGTATATCATCTGGTTATGTCAGTGACATCCTACAAATAGAGATAAAATGTCCGGACGCCTTTTACATGTATAGATGCATCGCCCTTTGTTTCATAACGTGGTGGGATGCAACCGTTTCTAATTGCTGCTCCAATTTCTGTAAGTATGGCTGTACTCTGCGCCACTGTCTTTAAGAGTCTCTGCAAGGTTTTTGTTCAGAGAAAGTTCGGTCAGGATATTTAAAAATGGCATTTTGGGTGTTTTAAATATGGCTTATGTGTGGAGTTAAACATGTTGCCCCCTAGTCCTCACTCAGCTCTTTAATTTTATTGTGGGGATACTGTTTAACCCTGGAAGAGAGGCTTTTTTTCGACTCTGGACTCTCAGTAATGCCCTTGTGTATTACAGTCATCATGCATCTGCCAATATGAGGAGAAACGGTCTATGTTGGAGCTCGTTGTAGAGGCTAAGTAGGGAGTGCTTTAAAGAGGGTCAGTATGACTCCACAGTTTTGTTTACATGTGTGGGCTGGCTCCTCAGGGTACCCCTTTATGTGCAGTGTCCAAATGGCAAATGGGCACACAAGAGTAAAAACAGTCCTTTATATGCCTAGAATATGAGTCCTGCCTTTGTTTCTGTTGCACAATGTTCATGATCTTCCTAGCGTGTTCTTTGCTGTTTTATTGAAGGGAGAAGGACTTTCTTTGCTGACTGTATGGGTAATATTTCTATAGTGTTAATTGTAGTCCTTACTGCTGTAGAGAAATGACATTAACTGTCATCCCTTTTCTCAAAAGTGTATAGTGTATCAGCAGTAATTTTCACCCTTGTCTTTTAATACTGTCACCTCTGCGCCTTTTGTACTTTCTATATCCCTACCTTGTTTAGCATATCATTGCTTGGTAGCTAGGTTTGCACTTTAAAATCCCCAACATACATACACGCATACTGTAAGGGTGCAGAAGGAGGAGGCTGCCTCACAGGTGGCATAGTGGCTGCTATAGCCTTTTATTCACCAGGAAAAGAAAGAGAACACTTAACTTTCCCTACTTCTATGAGGTGGGTCCCTATTTCAACTATAGTGCTAATGGGTCTGTGAGGATGTCCCTGTAAATTGCAGTGTCCACTGCCTTATGTCAAAATCTCTAATTCTGTCCCTTACACTTACAACTTAACTAGAAAGTTGCATCCATGTTCTTGGTGCAGTAGAATGACTCCCTTCTCCTGGACTTGGTGGCACAGTTTTGGTTGCAAGTTCTTAACCAAGGGGAATAACTCCGTCCCCTGGTCTCAATTCTTCGCAAACAAAGGACTGCCAATCCTATAACACTCTGTATCAGAGAGTTCACTGTTTCTTCACTCCAGGGGACTGACTCCCTTCCCCTTGATCATTTGGGTCCAGCATAATACTTGTCCTGCTAGGGGGAATGACTCCCTTACCCTGGCCTTAATGTTCCGCATTCAGTTTTCTTAATTGTCAAAAGAACAACTCCCTTCTCTTGGCTGTCGGTTTTCTTCAACCTGGAGGAATAACTCCCTTCCCCAGGTTTCTTGGCGTTTGCCTGTGGATGTAGCACTACCAGGAGAATGACTCCCTTCTCCTGGTATTTTGGTTTCACAATCACTTTACTCTCAGCGATATCAGGGAATTACCCTCTTCCCCTGGCGAACCTTGTTTCACTGTTTTCTTTATTCCTCTACAGTTCATGGACAAGTATGCTACTTGATCCAGGTTTTCCCAGTAGAGCCCACTTGGTCTTCTGGGTTGCCAAGAATGGCTATGAGGGAGAGGGTCACTCTCTCTTGTCTTTTCAGATTGTGGATCCCAGACCCGTATTTCTCTCGTTGGACAGACTTGGTTCACTATCCTGCCAGGCACTGTCATGACAACAACGATTTACAAAGTTCTCTTGGCTCACTCTAAGTTTGCTGTACAGACTTGATTCACTAACCTACCAAGTACTTATGATGAAATTCAACTCTTTCAAATTGTGGCGTTATGCAGTGTCCCCTCTTCGCG